>NC_083422.1:4938177-5238177 GCF_020745735.1 Hemiscyllium ocellatum | reverse complement strand
GAGACCACCTCATTATAACAAAAAACAAAACAAAATGTGATCTAGATTTAAGCCTGAGATCCTATTATCCAATAACGACATCAGCTGGGAATGTAATAATTATTTTCAGGACCTGGTAGTCAATTACATTTAATTATGTTGGAGGCAACTTATTGGATTGTATAGGGGATGCAGTGCAGAGATCACTAACTTCTAGGTTAGAATTTACTACTAATTTTGAATTTAATTACATTTAATTATGTTGAAGGCAACTTATTGGATTGTGTAGGGGTGCAGTGCAGAGATCACTAACTTCAAAATTTACAAAAGTAACATATACTTCCAGTTCAAATTCTCAACAGTATTCACTCATTAATATTATCCCACCGAGTTGAAGGACTGCGGTACAGTAGCATCATCCCAATAAGTGAACATTTCTGTGAAATTATTCCAAAACCATAAGACCATAAAATTAAGGAGCAGAATTAGGCCATCCAGTCCATCGAGTCTGTTCCACCATTCAATGAGATCATGGCTGATCTGATAATCCTTAACTCCACTTTCCTGCCTTTTTCTCATAACTCATGATTCCCTTCCTGATTAAAAATCTCTCGATCTCAACCTGAAATAGACATGATCACCTACCTGTAAGTTTACATTTCCCCTTCCCCCCAGATCTACAGATCTAATTAGTCGATTCACCAGGACATTAATCACTGCATGGTTTAAGTGAAGACCATCCCACCAGAACAACTCTCTTCTACCCAGTACTGGTGCCAGTGTCACTAGAACTGAAACCCATTCCACTCATGCCAGTCTTTGAGCCATTAACCTTCTTGTGGTTAACTCCTTGATTTTATTTACCCTGTACCAGTTGGCCTGTGTGTCAGGTGGTAATCCTGAGATCTCTTGGAAGTCTTGCCTTTTCTAGTAGCTCGTAACTGTTCAAAATCTTTCAGCAGAACCTTTTTACCTTGTATTGATGCCATTGGTGCCAAAGTGGAGGACCTCTGTAAATTCTTCTCCAGCTCCAAGGCAATGTCCTTAACCCTGGAACAAGGCAGGGACCACAGCCTTCGGAACTCAGACTCATCTGTCCCCCTAATTATACTGCCCCTCCCACATTCCTACTTCCATCCCACACCTGAATGGCTCCCTTACTTGGTGTCACACCCTTTTGGACCTGATCACTGAATAATATTGAATTTCCTAATCTGCAGAGTGTAGCACCATCTGGAGCAAAGAGTCCAGGTCTCATTCCCCTTCCTGAATGTGGCACACTGTCTGCAGCTTAGATTCCAGCTCCTCAACTCACATTCAAAGACCCTGGAACTCCAAACACTCAGTGCAGATTTGTTCCCCTGCATCACATTGGTGCCCCAGTCACTTCCACATTCTGTAGCAGCAGCACATCACCTGTTTTGCCATCACTATTGAATTTGCTTTAACTTATCAATTAATAACTCTAAGTTCCCTACTCTGAACACTTTACTGTAATATTTTTATTTATATAAATGAAAATGTCACCAGTATTAATCCTATACTTGAATGGTTTTGTTTTAGAATAGAGAGAAGAAGAAAAAACATTGGAGTCCTGAACACAACTGAAGACCTTACTTTTAGATTAAAGACAACTCAGTGACCAGCTTCTTTCCCCGTCCTCACATCTCGCCATGTCACTCTGCCACTGCACTGATTGTAGACCACCTCCCAATCCACATCTTTTATCCTCTTCAGTTGTCTGTTGTTCTGGAGAGGTCACTTTTCATGGTATTCTTGTTGAAAGCACCTCTAACCTCCTTCACGTCTTTTTTTTTAATGGATCTGGCCAGAGACACTTTATAGCTACAGTGATCATCATCTCATTCTGACAAACTGCTCTGTTTACTATTGAAGGACAGAGGAAAGCTGCTTTTGAGATAAAGGAAAATTCCACATTGCATTTCACACACATCAGTCAGGTGGTTCTCTAAGTTGTACCTTGAATCTCAAAAGCAGTCAAGAAATATCAATCTATTATCAAATGAATAAGATGTAACTGAAAGAAACTCCCATTGTCCCAGTGACTCATGAAATGTCCCATTCTTTCCACTTATCGGAATAACATTCAGTTCCATTTTTAACTCGACATCGACACAAAGTATGTCTAAAGGTTTATAATTATTTGTTACCTAAGGCTCATGTAGTTTTTTTTCTGAGATCCCAGAAATGCTAATTTTCATCAGCTATGAAGCTTTGAAGCAGATGTGCACCACCGTGATTGATGAATCAGCAGGAACCCATATTGACAAGAGATTTGAGACCAACACTGTTCCCAGTCCAGCTGTAAGTAATCGTCAGAATGATGGTCCTGACTGGGCATCCGATACATTTCATCAATTTGGACATCATCATATGAGCTGGTTTTAAAGAAGGAACACTTCCCTTTCCGTGAGTGATTAGTAGCAGTCCCTTTGAGGCGCACAGACAAGGAAATTGGAGCCTTGCACAATGTGGGCAGCCTGATGACTAAATGGTTAGTGCTGCTGCTTCACAGAATGAGGGACTTGGGTTCAATCACACCCTTGGGTGACTGTCTATGTTGGGTTTGTACATTCTCCCTGTGTATAAGCAAGTTTGCTCTCATTAGCCAAAGACATGAGGATTAGCCATGCTAGAGTTTGCAGGCTAAGTGGTTTGCCATGGGACATATAGGGTTACAGGGATTGGTGGGTCTGGGTAGGAAGCCCATTAGGGAGTTGGTATGGATGGAATAGCCTGTTTCCACACTACAGGGACTCTGTAATTCTGTTTTAACCAGAACAAGGGTCCGAAGATAAACTTGGAATCTCTTGATGAATACAATTATGGGGCTTACTACTCTGAGCATTTGGAAATCAGGATTTGGTGACCAGCACACATTAGAATTGGGGGATGATGGTGGTAGTAAGAGAGGGAGAGAGAGAGAGAGACCATTATCTCAGCTGTGGGTCCTTATATCAGCTTTCTACTTTCAGTATTGGGCAGTGAATGCCGCCAGATGATGTAAGGACCAAATCCTGGGATGAATCACAAAATCTCACCATGTCAAATATCCCTGATCTTCCAACACAATCTAAGCATTGAATCTTTGCCTTCAAGAAACAATAGGCAAGATGGCATTATCATTAAATAAATATACTCCTGATCAACCCAAAATAAGGCTGAATACAATAACCCTGGCGTTGTTTTCACCTTGATAATTATATTGACAAAAAACACCAATTATATCATTATGTAAGAGGTCATTAGAACAGAACTGTAGTTTTACACTGATTGCTGAGCAATTTCACATATTTGCATAAATTATCCTGTTGCACCAAGATTAAATTACTTAATGATCTTACGGTCTCAGCTCTAAATTAGAGTTCAGGTTCTAACTAAGAGTCCCAGAATAACAATCAGAGATTTAAAACACATCAAATGTTGAGTTGTATGATCATAGGAAATGCCATTGGGCTGCAGCATTCCCTCGGAGGATCACGTCCACCGATTGAGGAAGCTCAGGTGAGCTGGTCCACCATCTTTGAGGACGCTTATGTATTGGTTTGAGTCAATGTGCAGCTGTACAAACACTACGACAGACAGCCTCTGGAATGTGCCACTTTCTGGTGAAGTGAGACTCTATCTTTTCCTGTAAGAGGGATCTGGGCAGTTCCTGATCCTGGGCTAGTGAACTCTTCAAGTAGAAGTTAAGACTATCATCTGGAAATAATCTTTTGGGTCCACGTGATTCCTGAACTAGTTTCTACTCCCTGACGGAGATGGAGAGGGATTTTTCCAGGGTGTTTATTTCCGTTTATTACTGGCAGCTCTTTCTCTCCAGAAGTTGTTCCCTCTTTCCTTTAAATCATCCTCATGTCCCTCAAAAACAAACACTCGGGTCCAATGTCAAGTCTAATGACACTTTGTGAGAATAGAAGGGAGCTGGAAAATAAAGGCCTGTATGCTGTTGACAGAAAGAAGGAAGAGCAAGTGAACCAGCATTTGACAACAGCATAAAAGCTGAATCTTACCGCCTCTTCTTGCTCTGAAAAAGAGTAATTTTAAGTTCAAAATATTAACTTTGTTTCTCTATCCACGGATGTTGCCAGACCTGTTGAGTTCTTCACTCTCTGGATGAAGAAGTTGCCCCTTCTTAAATCTTGCCCCTCTCGCCTTAAACCTATGCCCTCTAGTTTTCAATTCCCCATTCTTGGGAAAAAGACGATATGCATTCATCCTCTCCGTGCCCCTAATGATTTATACACCTCAAGAAGGTTACCCCTCAGCCTCCTGTGTTCCAAGGAATAAAGTCCTGTCCTGGCCAACTTCTCCTCATATCTCAGGCCTACAGTCCTGGCAACATCCTTGTAAATCTTCTTTGCACCCTTTCCTGTAACAGGGTGACCAAAACTGGGCACAATACACCAAGTGCAGCCTCATCAATGACTTATACAGCTGTAACATAACATTCCAACTCCTGTACTCAAGGCCTCAACCAATGAGGGCTCGCATGCTAAATGCCTTCTTCACCAACCGGTCTACCTGTGACACTGCTTTCAATGAACTATGCACTTGTACTCCCTCTGTTCCATAACACTCCTCAGGACATTACCGTTTACCGGATAAGTCCTACCTTGATTTGACTCTCCAAAGTGCAGTACCTCACATTTAACTTATCTGAATTCCTGATGAAGGGCTTTTGACTGAAATGTCAATTTTCCTGCTCCTCGGATGCTGCCTGAATTTGCTGTGCTTTTCCAGCACCACTCTAATCTTGACTCTAATCTCCAGTATCTGGAGTACCCACTTCCACCACAAATAACAGAGGCCCCAGCACTGACCCCTATGGCACACCACTTGTCACAGGCCACCAGTATGAGAAAAAAGACGTTCAGCCATCACCCTCTGCTTTTACCATCAAGCCAATTTTTAATCCAATTAGTTAGCTCTCCCTGGATCCCATGTGACCTAACCTTCATGATTAGCCTGCAGTGCAGGAATTGTTAAAGGCCTTAATAAAATCTAGATAAACAACATCCACTGTGCTGCCCTCATCTATCCTCTTGGTTACCTCTTTGGAAAACCCTAAAAGATTTGTCAGACATGACATCCCATGCACAAATCCATGCTGACTGTCCCCAATCAGACCTTGACTATGCAAATGTTGATTGATTGCATCCCTCAGTTTCCTCTCCAACAACTTGCCTACCACTGATGTCTGGCTCACTGGCCTGCAGCTCGCTGGCTTGTCTTTGCTACCTTTCTTTAACAACAGAACAACAGTGGCCACCTTCCAGTCTTCCAGAACTTCACTAGTGGCTAAAGATGTAGCAAAAAGTCTCTGTAAGGGCCTTTGTAATTTCTTCCCTTGCCTCCCACATCATCTGAGGGTGGACTTGATTTACCCAGGGGATTTATCCACCTAAATGTGCATTAAGGCTGCAAATACCTCCTCTCTGGTAAGCTGTTGGCATTGTACACTGTTTCAGTGTTGTACATTGTCTCGGTGTTATACACTGTTTCTGCACCGTACACTATCTCAGTGTTGGACATTGTCTTTTACATTGCTTTACTTTTGCAATGGCAGGCCTATTGTATAGCTTTATATGAGAGGATGCAGAATGTACACAAGGATGGCTTGCATTAGACAAAACATGCAACAATTCTTCAAGCCAACAGAATCTTTGCAACTCTAACTAAAGTGCAGGTTTGGTGGGCTGGCCATGCCGTTTTTCCCATTGTGCCTCAGGATGTACAGGCTAGGCTAGGGGGAATGCAGGCTTTCAGGTATAGGTTAGGAGGTGGGTCTGTATGGAGAGTTGGTGTGAACTCAATGGGCTGGATGGTCTGCTTCCATGCTGTAGGGATTCCATGATTCTATTTGCAATGATCAACTAATCTGGGAAACACTCCAGATGAATGAGTTGCAAAGAACTTGAGAGGCTATTCAGCCAGCAGATGACTTGGGAAAGATTTGGGATGGATTGTTGGATGGTTAGCAGTGCTCAACAGTGCAATCTTGCCCAGCTATGATTTACCAATTCCCTTTGATCCACCCATTATGGATTGTTGACCTAACTCAGGCCAGAATCGTTACCAGCTCCTCATTTCTGTTGGATACCATCAAAGTGGCACAGTGGTTAGCACTGCTGCTTCACAACGCCAGAGACCCAGGTTCAATTCCCGCCTTGGGTAACTCTCTGTGGGAGTTTGCACATCCTCCCCGTGTCTGCTTGGGTTTCCTCCGGATGCTCCGGTTTCCTCCCACAGTCCAAAGATGTGCAGGTCAGGTGAATTGTCCATGCTAAATTGCCCGTAGTGTTAGGTGAAGGGGTAAATGTAGGGGAATGGATCTGGGTGGGTGGCGGGTCAGTGTGGACTTGTTGGGTCGAAGGGCCTGTTTCCACACAGTAAGTAATCTAATCTAATCTAAAACCTACATCGGAAGACAGAGCAGATCAGCTGCTCATTATATTAAATTGCATTTTAACTGATAATCCTGTCCCTCTCTCACAGATCTTTCTTGAATCTCCATTCTTTCAAATTGGAGTCTCCCAATTTTCCCGCATCCATTGAAATGTCAAGAATACCAGTGGAAACGAGGAAGAAAGGCTATTCTTTCAAGCAGTGTTCTTTCCCCATAGAATTTAAGATACCTTCCAAACTGTAGACTTACGTCCCAGTATTTTTGAACTCCTTTTGACTCAAAGCTGATTCACCTGTCATTAGACGATGTGAATTTAAAGAGATTGACCACTAAAGACACCTCCACCTTCGCAGCAAAACAATACTCTCTCTGACACTTTCACAGCCTTCCTGTTTCTAAAGAATGATATATTATCAGCTTGCTATTCATAACATGTATCACTAATACCTGCTTTAATGTTTCTCCATTCTCTCTATATTTCTGCTTGTGCAAATTACAATCTGAACAGAAATTAGAACCAAAGAGACAGAGGCAAGAACCTACTCTGCAAACTTTTTTAAAAAAATGAAAATGCCATTAATAATTTTGAGAGCACAATCATTTTGTAATGGAGGTCACATTAATAAGTTCCAAACGGAAGCCATTATGCAGCACCTTAAAGCATTGATTCCAATTCCTCAGAAAAAGGAACAGAATAATCAGAGGGTAAATCTCTCAGAAATGTGATGAGATGGGTCCCACTCCCCTGCTCACACAATTTAATACTCAGTTTTCAAACTGTTCTAAGAGAATTTACGGACTGTGTTAGAGATAAAATTACACAGAAGTGGATCCAAATTTTGCATTATACTTCAACTCGATAATTTTGGGAAGCATAAATGCATGATTAATCCATGAGGATTTGAGTATTGGAGTGAGGCTGCTTTTGCAGCACTTATTCAGGGCCTTGCTGAGGCCACACCTTGAGTACCGTGGGCTGTTTTGGTCTCCTCCACTGAGGAAGGACATTCTCCGCATTGAGGGAATACAGCGAAGGTCCACTAGACTGATTCCCAGGATGGCAGGACTGACACATGAGGAAAGGCTGGACCGACTGAGCATGTAGTCATTGGAATTTAGATAAATGAGGGGAGAGGGCTGTCATAGAAACATATAAAATCCTGATGGGATTGGACAGGCTAGATGTGGGAAGAATGTTCCTGATGTTGGGGAAGTTCAGAGCTGGGGGTCAATATTCCAGAATAAGGGGTAAGCCATTCAGGACTGAGATGAGGAAAGACTTCTTCACTCCGAGTTGTGAAGTTTTGGAATTCTCTCCCACAGGAAGCTGTGGGGGGGGGGGGGGGGGGGGGGGGGGGCAGTTCATTATTAGATTCAAAAGGGAGCTGGATGTGGCCCTAGCAACTAAAGGGATCAAGGAGTATCGGGAGAGAACTGGAATGGGATATTGAGATTGCATGATCAGCAGGGATTATATTGAATGGTGGTGCAGGCTCGAAGGGCTGAATGACCTACGCCTGCACCTATTCTCTACATTTCTATGTTTCCAACATTGTTGAGCC
Source organism: Hemiscyllium ocellatum (assembly GCF_020745735.1). Classification (NCBI taxonomy): domain Eukaryota; kingdom Metazoa; phylum Chordata; class Chondrichthyes; order Orectolobiformes; family Hemiscylliidae; genus Hemiscyllium; species Hemiscyllium ocellatum. Next base: position 5,230,206 of record NC_083422.1, on the reverse strand, counting down.
CAAGTAAGCATACCCCCATCTTCCAGCTTGTGTTCACTTAAACTTTGACCTCTGATGTGCTTGAGGACTAACTGGATTAAATATACCTTGTACGTACAGACAAGTAAAATCAGGATATCGAATAAACACATTTGTAACTCCATGCTATTCAGTTCAATTCACTGAGGGAGCCCTCAGACTGCTGAATTCTCAGATCAGTGAAGATTGTCTATCTGAAGTCAGTTCACTGTGACAAGGCATTTGTAAAGTGGATCTGCCCCCTCTGGTCCCATAACAATATGGGGGCCTCTTACCTATCCGGGAGAATGTGAGGACTGCAGATGCTGGAGATCAGAGCTGAAAATGTGCTGCTGGAAAAGCGCAGCAGGTCAGGCAGCATCCAAGGAACAGGAGAATGCCCAAAACGTTGATTCTCCTGCTCCTGTATTCTGAAGAAGGGCTCATGCCTGAAACGTCGAATCTCCTGTTCCTTGGGTGCTGCCTGACCTGCTGTGCCTTTCAAGCAATGCATTTTCACCTCTTACCTATCCTCCAAAGTGAAATAGCAAGAGCTGTGGTTGAGACAACGACTGAGTACAGTGACATGGGTGATAACTGCCAGCCTTGTCAACAGCGTCCAAAATACATCATTGCATGTGCCTGGTTTGGTCCATTATGCAAACGTGGATTGAGTGATCGGAACTGTTTCATTCTTGAATATGGATGTGTGTCTTAGAGACAAACAAAATAGGAAAAGCAGTGGGAATCCTAGAGGGGTTGAAATAAGGATGTGACCCTGGAATGAAAAGACATGCTCCTGCACGTGGCAGATAAAGAGGAGTTGTTCAGAATCAATGCATGTTATTATGGCATTATAATCAAAGAGGCAACTCAGGCAATTAATGCAATGTCTCCTTCAGGTTTGCAGTACAAAGTGCCAGTGTAAAAATACACCTTCACTCTCAATGAAACAGTCTGCTTGGTTGTGATTCATAGGTCAGGTTCTCTGAAAATATAAGAGTTTGTATTAATTTCATTCAGGCTATATTGTCTAAACATGTGGGAATCACAGTAAGTACACTAAGGAGGATTATTTCACAGCTGGGGCTCTTGCTTTGCTCAGGCAAGTCCATGTCTTTTGGCTTTATCTGATTTCTTTTGATGTGATCAATTCAAGTGATATCAGTTCAGTGACAAATATTTTTAACCAATCCTCAGACTGCTGAGTCACAAAGATACAGGGGGAGAGGGAGAGCAAGAGATGTAGACTAGACGCTACAAGTGGACAGATTCATACTGACAAGTCAAAGCAGATGAATCCTCCTGCAATGTTGGACTTTAAAGCACCATTTGTAATCAATACCTTATCGTCATCACAGTTTGATATTTTCATTTGGAAATCAGATTGACAATTCACATATGAGAAGTATAAAACCATGAGGGACATGATAGGGTGGATAGACGAGGTCTTTTCCCCAGAGTGGGAGAGTCCAAAACTAGAGGGCATAGATTTAAGACGAGAGGAAAGGTTTAAAAGGGACTGTGGCGCAATCTTTTCATGCAGAGGGGGGTACACATATAGAATGGGAGCTGCCAGAGGAAGTGGTGGAGGCATTTAAAAGGCATCTGGATGGGTTCATCAAAAGAAGGATTTGGAGGGATATTGGCCAGATGCTGGCAAATGGGACTAAGTCAGATCGGGATGTCTGGTTGGTGTGAACGCCTTGTTCCGAAGAGTCTGTTTCTGCGCTGTGTGAATCTACAACGCTATGGCAAGTCCTCTGTTCCACTCTCCACACCAAGGGGGATCTTGGGCTCATCTCAAGATGCATCATGAAGCAATGCTTCGCAATGTTGGTGTACTTAGTCTTTAGGGTAAAAAATGGTTGAAAATGTGTTGCTGGTTAAAGCACAGCAGGTCAGGCAGCATCCAAGGAATAGGAAATTCGACGTTTCGGGCATAAGCCCTTCATCAGGAATGATGTCTTTAGGAGAGTTTGCCTTTCAGAGCTCCATGAGTGATGTGTATAGAGTGTGGTGAATTTGCCTGACAGATAGTTTGTTGTGGAGCTACAAGACGCAGACACAGGTCAATCAGTTTGTTAGTATGACATTGGGCTTTATAAAACTAAATGTGTTTTATTGTTTAAAATGAAATAACATTTAAACAAAACCAGAGCCCATTAATCGCTGATGAGTATTCGGTTATTAGACCATAATTATTAGCATGACATGGTGTGACCCTAATGTTTGTGCTTGACATCGCGCTCAAGTGAAAATGTGGGCGGTTGAATATACATTTGTTCCTCAGAGGGAGGACATGGGCTTCAGCTGCTGACTGAGGTTAGGGCGGGCTGTGAGGTTGAGAGACGTGAAGTGCTTCAACTCCAGGGAAAGCTGGCTTTTCTGCAGCAAGGGTCACAGTCCTATCCAATCAGCCACACCCACCATTCGGGCTGTGGGCAGGATGTACAGAGCCTTGCAGATATTAGTGTTCAGTTCATGCTCCATCTTCAGATCTCCTGACCCCAAACTGTCAGTTCATGATACCATCTGGAGTCATGGCCCTCTGAAATAACTGCACAGAAGTTGGCAGCACTTCACCAAGTCACTCTTTATTTACATGGAATGATAGAATTCCCACGGTGTGGAAACAGGCCACATTGAGCCTCTGAACAGCATTTCATCCAGAACCCCCACCCCCCACCCCCACCCACCCAACACCACCCTATCCCCGTAACCCTGCACCTCCGTTGGCCACTGCACTTAACCTATACACTCCTGGACACTATGGGAAATTTAGCATGGCCAATCCACCCAACCTGCACATCTTTGGGCTGTGGGAGGAAACCAGCCCATCCTGAGGAAACCCACGCAGACACGGGGAGAACGTGCAAACTCCACACAGACAGTTGCCCGAGACTGGAATCGAACCTGGGTCCCTGGCACTGCGAGACAGCAGTGCTAACCACTGAGCCACTGTGCCGCCCACATGTGCACAGTGCACTGGCTGTGTCCAGCCAGCTCAGAGTCCGTCCCTGAACTGAAGAGATTCTGAATCCCCTGTTGACATCTGCCAGCCAGGACTCCCTGATTGGCCCAGGTTAATAACCCCAATAAGAGCAACCTGGTTCCAATCACCACACCCTCCCTCTGGGAGGGGTTGAAATAAAGGCCCTACTGTATTCAAGACCATTGCAATAGCATTAGTCACAATAGGGAAAGGTTAAACAGATCTAACTTACACTGATTTAGAAACTGTGTGCTCGAGTACACAAAAGATTTACAGCAACAACTCTGACTCATGGAGGAGGCTACAGCTAATAACATGAGGTGGGAGGTGAATTACATCAATGCTTAATAGATTTTTTAACAGTTCACATGCTTTCAATGTCAGTCAAAAGCATAGGGTTTACTTGTTGTTGAACAACTTGACAAATAATCCATTAGTTGCTTATCTCCGACTTATCCCATTTTGAGGAAAGGCCATTGAACTGAAATGTTAATTGTCTCCCTCTTCAGCGTCACGGCCTGAGCTGGTGAGTATCTGCAATATTTATTTCTGATTTCTGGCATCTGCTGTACTTTACCTTCATTCTCACGATCCAAGAACATCAGCTTTTATTTAACAATAAACAAAGCAAAACGTTATTGGCGTCAGAATGAAGGTAAACAAGAAAAGAAAATGACTTCATCCCCTTATAACACAAATGCAAAAGATTGTTAAATACACAGTAGAAATAATCCAGGCGCTCTCTATAGCTTTAACACCAGCCTTGCTTCAGAATCAGTGCACCCTGATACAGCTGACAAACACTGTTAAGAACATCTAGAACATAGAACATAGAAAAATACAGCACAGTACAGGCCCTTCGGCCCTCGATGTTGCGCCGATCCAAGCCCACCTAACCTACACTAGCCCACTATCCTCCAAATGCCTATCCAATGCCCGTTTAAATGCCCATAAAGAGGGAGAGTCCACCACTGTTACTGGCAGGGCATTCCATGAAGTCACAACTCGCTGAGTAAAGAATCTACCCCGAACATCTGTCCTATACCTACCACCCCTTAATTTAAAGCTATGCCCCCTCGTAATAGCTGACTCCATACGTGGAAAAACGTCCTCATGGTCAACTCTATCTAAACCCCTAATCATCTTGTACACCACTATCAAGTCACCCCTAAACCTTCTTTTCTCCAATGAAAACAGTCCCAAGTGCCTCAGCCTTTCCTCATACGATCTTCCTACCATACCAGGCAACATCCTGGTAAACCTCCTCTGCACCCGTTCCAGTGCCTCCACATCCTTCCTATAGTATGACGACTAAAACTGCACACAATACTCCAGATGCGGCCGCACCAGAGTCTTATACAACTGCAACATGACCTCAGGACTCTGGAACTCAATCCCTCTACCTATAAAAGCCAGTACGCTATATGCCTTCTTCACAGCACTATTTACCTGGGTGGCAACTTTCAGAGATCTGTGTACATGGACATCAAGATCCCTCTGCTCATCCACACTACCAAGTATCCGACTATTAGCCCAGTACTCCATCCATCACTTCACACTTACCTACATTGAACTCCATTTGCCACCTTTCTGCCCAGCTCTGCAGCTTATCTATATCCTGCTGTAACCTGCCACATCCTTCCTCACTGTCAACAACTCCACCGACTTTCATATCATCCGCAAACTTTCTCACCCAACCTTCTAGCCCCTCCTCCAGGTCATTTATAAAAATGACAAACAGCAATGGTCCCTAATCAGATCCTTGCGGAACACCGCTGGTAACTGCACTCCAAGATGAACCTTTACCATCAACTACTATCCTCTGTCTTCTTCCAGCCAGCCAATTCCTAATCCAAACCTCCAACTCCCCCTCAATGCCATACCTCCGTATTTTTTGCAGTAGCCTACCATGGGGAACCTTATCAAACGCCTTACTAAAATCCATATACACCACATCTACTGCTTTACCCTCGTCCACCTCCTTAGTCACCTTCTCAAAGAATTCAATAAGGTTTGTGAGGCACGACCGGCCCTTCACAAAACCATGCTGACTATCCTTGATCACATTATTCCTATCCAGATGTTCATAAATCCTATCCCTTACAATTCTCTCTAAGACTTTGCCCACAACAGAGGTAAGACTCACCAGCCTATAGTTACTAGGGTTATCCTTACTCCCCTTCTTGAACAAGGGAACCACATTTGCTATCCTCCAGTCTTCGGGCACTATTCCTGTGGACAACGAGGACATAAAAATCAAGGCCAATGGCTCCGCAATCTCCTCCCTGCCTCCCAGAGAATCCTAGGATAAATGCCATCAGGTCCAGGGGACTTATCTATATTCACCCTTTCCAGAATTTCCAACACCTCATCCCTACATATATCAAAGCCATCCATTCTAATTAATTGTGACTCAATATTCACATCGGCAACAATGTCCTGTTCCTGAGTGAATACTGACGAAAAGTATTCATTCAGTGTCTCTCCAATTTCTTCAGCCTCCAAACGCAACTTCCCACTACTATCCTTGACTGGACCTATTCCTACCCTAGTCATTCTTTTATTCCTGACATACCAAAAGAAAGCCTTTGGGTTTTCCCTAATCCTACCAACCAAGGACTTTTCATGGCCCCTCCTTGCTGCTCTTAGCTCTCTCTTTAGATCCTTCCTGGCTACCTTATAACTCTCAATCGCCCCAATTGAATCTTCACGCCTCATCTTTACATGGGCCGCCCTTTTCCCTTTAACAAGGGATTCCAATTCCTTATTAAACCACGGCTCCCTTGAAGCCTACTTTTCCAAGCCATGCATCCTAAGTCATGCCTCACCACATCATAATTTCCCTGCCCCCAGGTATAACTCTTGCCCTGTAGTGCACACTTATCCCTCTCCGTCACTAGAGTAAAAGTCACTGAATTGTGGTCACTGTCCCCAAAGTGCTCACCTACCTCCAATTCTAACACCTGGCCTGGTTCGTTACCAAGAACCAAATCCAGTACGGCCTCACCTCTTGTTGGCCTGTCTACATATTGTAGTAAAAAGTGAGGTCTGCAGATGCTGGAGATCAGAGCTGAAAATGTGTTGCTGGTTAAAGCACAGCAGGTCAGGCAGCATCCAAGGAACAGGGCATTCGATGTTTCGGGCTAAAACCCTTCATCAGGAATGAGGAGAGGGTGCCAGGCAGGCTAAGATAAAAGGTAGGGAGGAGGGACTTGGGGGAGGGGCGATGGAGATGTGATAGGTGGAAGGAGGTCAAGGTGAGGGTGATAGGCCGGAGTGGGGTGGGGGCGGAGAGGTCAGGAAGAAGATTGCAGGTTAGGAGGGCGGTGCTGAGTTCGAGGGAATCGACTGAGACAAGGTGGGGGGAGGGGAAATGAGGAAACTGGAGAAATCTGAGTTCATCCCTTGTGGTTGGAGGGTTCCCAGGCGGAAGATGAGGCGCTCTTCCTCCAACCGTCGTGTTGTTATGTTCTGGCGATGGAGGAGTCTAAGGACCTGCATGTCCTCGGTGGAGTGGGAGGGAGAGTTAAAGTGTTGAGCCACGGGGTGGTTGGGTTGGTTGTTCCGGGCGTCCCAGAGGTGTTCCCTGGAGTGTTCCGCTAGTAGGCGGCCTGTCTCCCCAATATAGAGGAGGCCACATCGGGTGCAGCGGATGCAATAGATGATGTGTGTGGAGGTACAGGTGAACTTGTGGCGGATATGGAAGGATCCCTTGGGGCCTTGGAGGGAAGTGAGTGTGGAGGTGTGGGCGCAAGTTTTACATTTCCTGCGGTTGCAGGGGAAGGTGCCGGGGGTGGAGGTTGGGTTGGTGGGGGGTGTGGATCTGACAAGGGAGTCACGAAGGGAGTGGTCCTTGCGGAACGCTGATAGGGGAGGGGAGGGAAATATATCCCTGGTGGTGGGGTCCGTTTGGAGGTGGCGGAAATGGCGGCGGATAATACGTTGTATGCGCAGGTTGGTGGGGTGGTAGGTGAGAACCAGTGGGGTTCTGTCTTGGTGGCGGTTGGAGGAGCGGGGCTCAAGGGCGGAGGAGCGGGAAGTGGAGGAGATGCGGTGGAGGGCATCGTCGATCACGTCTGGGGGGAATCTGCGGTCCTTGAAGAAGGAGGCCATCTGGGCTGTGCGGTGTTGGAATTGGTCCTCCTGGGAGCAGATGCGGCGGAGACGAAGGAATTGGGAATATGGGATGGCGTTTTTACAGGGTTCAGGGTGGGAGGAGGTGTAGTCCAGGTAGCTGTGGGAGTCAGTCGGTTTATAATAGATGTCTGTGTTGAGTCGGTCGCCCGAGATAGAAATGGAAAGGTCTAGGAAGGGGAGGGAGGAGTCTGAGACAGTCCAGGTGAATTTCAGGTCGGGATGGAAGGTGTTAGTAAAGTTGATGAACTGTTCAACCTCCTCGTGGGAGCACGAGGCAGCGCCGATACAGTCATCGATATAGCGGAGGAAAAGGTGGGGGGTGGTGCCAGTGTAGTTGCGGAAGATGGACTGTTCCACATATCCTACGAAGAGGCAGGCATAGCTGGGGCCCATGCGGTTGCCCATGGCAACTCCTTTAGTTTGGAGGAAGTGGGAGGATTGAAAAGAGAAGTTATTCAGGGTGAGGACCAGTTCAGTCAGTCGAAGGAGGGTGTCAGTGGAAGGGTACTGGTTGGTGCGGCGGGAAAGGAAGAAGCGGAGGGCTTTGAGTCCTTCGTGATGGGGGATGGAGGTGTACAGGGACTGGATGTCCATAGTGAAAATTTTCAGGGTGAAGATTTTATCTTAGCCTGCCTGGCACACTCTCCTCATTCCTGATGAAGGGCTCTGGCCCGAAACGTCGAATTTCCTGTTCCTTGGATGCTGCGTGACCTGCTGTGCTTTAACCAGCAACACATTTTCAGCTGTCTACATATTGTGTCAGGAAACCCTCCTGCACACATTGGACAAACACCGACCCATCTAACGTACTCGAGCTATAGCATTCCCAGTCAATATCTGGAAAGTTAAAGTCCTACATAGCAACCACCCTATTACTGTCACTCTTCTCCTGAATCATCCTCGCAATCCTTTCTTCTACATCTCTAGGACTATTAGGAGGCCTGTAGAAAACTCCTAATAGTGTGACCTCACCTTTCCTGTTTCTAAGCTCAGCCCAAACTACCTCAGATGGCGAGTCTTCATCCATCGTCCTTTCCACTGCTGTAATACTATCTTTGATAAGCAATGCCACACCTCCCCCTCTTTTACCCCCACCTCTGACCCTACTAAAACATTTAAACCCTGGAACCTGCAACAGCCAATCCTGTCCCTGTTCTACCCATGCCTCCGTAATAGCCACAACATCGAACTCCCAAGTACCAACCCACGCTGCAAGTTCACCTACCTTATTTCATATACTTCTCGCATTGAAGTATACACACTTCAAGCCACCTTCCTGTTTACAGGCACCCTCCTTTGAGACTGATGCCATGTTCCTAACCTCCCTACACTCCAGGTCCTGCGCCCTAAAGGTACAGTCTAGGTTCCCATGCCCCTGCAGAGTTAGTTTAAACTCCCCCGAAAGAGCACTAGCAAACCTCCCCCCAAGGATACTGGTGCCCCTCAGGTTCAGGTGTAGACCATCCTGTTTATAGAGGTCCCACCTTCCCCAGAAAGAACCCCAGTTATCCAGAAACCAGAATCCCTCCCTCCTGCACCATCCCTGTAGCCACGCATTTAACTGTTCTCTCTCCCTATTCCTCGACTCTCTATCACGTGGCACGGGTAACAAACCAGAGACAACAACTCTGTTTGTTCTAACTCTGAGCTTCCAACCTAGCTCCCTGAAAGCCTGCCTGACATCCTCACCCCTCTTCCTACCTATGTCGTTGGTGTCAATGTGGACCACGACTTCGGACTGCTCCCCCTCCCCTTTAAGCACCCGGAAAACATGATCAGAGACATCATGTACCCTTGCACCTGGGAGGCAACATACCAAACGTGAGTCTCTCTCGCCCCCACAAAACCGCCTATCTGTGCCCCGAACTATCGAGTCTCCAATAACTATTGCTCTGCTCTTCTCCACCCTTTCCTACTGAGCAACGGGGACAGGCTCCGTGCCAGAGGCCTGAACCTCGTTGCTTACCCCTGGTAAGTCATCCCCCCCACAAGTATCCAAAACGGTATACTTGTTCTTGAGGGGAACGGCCGCAGGGGGTCTCTGCACTGGCTGCTTCCTCCAAGTCCCCCTCACTGTCACCCATCTGTCTGCAATCTTTGGAGTTACTACTTCCCTAAAGCTCTGATCTATGACCCCCTCTGCCTCCCGAATGATCCTAAGTTCATCCAACTCCAGCTCCAGTTCCCTAACACGGTCTTGGAGGAGCTGGAGATGGGTGCACTTCCTGCAAGTGTAATCAGCAGGGACGACCATGGCATCCCTCACCTCACACATGTTGCAAGAGGAACATTGCACTGTCTTCACTGCTGTACTTCTAGTTAGACCCAGTCGATCTCATTTCCAAGAAACAGAAAGATATTGCTTTCTTTTTTAAAATATTTTGACAAAATTCAACAACATGCCTCACAAAAAGTTCAGTCAGAAGAGCTCACGATGTTGGGGGAGACATATTGACATAAATAGAGTGCTGGCTAATGGGCAGGACACAGTGAGTGGAGATAAGGATATATTTTTCCAAGTTGGTAACCTGTAACCAGTAGGGGATCAGTGTTGGGACCACAACTGTTTACAATATATGTTTAATTTCTTGCAGGGAGGAAGCAAATGTACTGTAGCAAATCTGCAGACAACACAAAAAGGTATGTTGGAAGATGGACGCAAAACAGTTTAAAGACAGATAGTGGTAGGTAAAGTAATTGGGCAAAAAAGGTGGCAATTGCAGTGTAATGTGGCGAAATGTGACAAAAGAACAGAATATTATTTACATGTAGAGAAAAACTGCAGAATGGTATAACAAAAAGGGACGTGGGGGTAAAACACGTGCACACAACACAGAAAGCTCACACCCAGCTGCAGCAGGTAATCAGGAAGGCTGATGGAATGTTGGCCCTTATTTCAAGGTGGTTGGAGTGTAAGAGTGGGGAAATCTTACTGCAACTGTACATGGTGCTGGGGAGACCACACCTGGAACACTCTGAGCAGTTTTGGTTTCTTAAGGAAGGATATCACTTCATTGGAGGCAGTTCAGGGAAGGTTCACCAGGATGATCCCTGTGAAGGAAGGACTAGCTTATGAGCAAAGATTAAACAGGCCGGGACTCGACTCACTGGAGTTTAGAAGAATGAGAGGTGTTCTCATTGAAACATATACGATTCTGGATGTAGGTTTGCTCGCTGAGTTGGATGGTTCAGTTTCAGAAGCTTCATCACCGTATTAGGTAATATCTTCAATGAGTCTTTGGGCAAAGCACTGCTGGTGTTTCCTGCTTTCTGTTCATATGTTTGGGTTTCCTTGGGTTGGTGATGTCATTTCCTGTGGTGACATCATTTTCCACAGTGATGGGAAAGCGAACAGGAAATGACATCACTGCAGGAAATGACATCTCCGATCCAAGGAAAGCCAAACATATAAATAGAAAGCAGGAAACAGCAGCAGTGCTTCATCTGGAGGCTCACTGAAGATGTTACCTAGTCGGGTGACAAAACATCTGAAAATGAATCTTCCAGCTCAGCGAGCAAATCTACATTCCAGAACCTCAACCTGAGCTACAAATCTTCTCAAAACTTGTTAACATATATGATCTTTAAGGGGCTTGACAGGGTAAATGCTGAGAGGATGTTTCCCCTTATGGAAGAAACTAGGACCATTGGATCCAGTCTTGGAATAAAGGGGCACCAATTTAAGACTGAGATGAGGAGGAATTTCTTCTCCTATGGGGTTGAGAGTCTTGGAATTCCCAGTCAGAGAGAGCGGTGGGGGCAGATTCCTTGTGTATATTTAAGGTTGAGATACATTCTTGATCAGGCGAAAGTGAGGACCGCAGATGCTGGAGATTAGAGTCGAGAATGTGGTGCTGGAAAAGTACAGCAGGTCAGGCAGCACCCGAGGAGCAGGAAAATCAACGTTACAGGCTTTTGCCCAAAACATAGACTCTCCTGCTCCTCGCATGCTGCCTGACCTGCTGTGCTTTTCCAGCACCACATTCATAGATTTTTTATCAGTCAGGTAATCAATGATTACAGGGAAAATGCAGGAAAATGGACATAAGGAATATCAGATCAGATATGATCCTATTGAATGGCAAAGTAAACTTGAGTGGCCTAAAGGTCCACTCCTGACCTTATTTTGGATAGTCTAATAGTCTATGGTTTTATGGACTTGAAATAATTAAAATGTTAACTCATTTGCTGGAACGGTAGATAATTTTTCTCTGCTATTAGTCCCAGAAATGTGAGGCTGCATCCATGAGGATCAGTGGTCGGCACCACATCGTGGGCTGAAGGGCCTGTCCTGTGCTGTATTGTTCTATGTTCTATGTTCTATTAAGCTTCTGCTTATTATTCACTTCTTCACCACCAACTATATCCTAACACCCAGAGTAGGTAGTAGTAACTTCTTATTGTAATGATTTGGAGATGCCGGTGTTGGACTGGGGTGGACAAAGTTCAAAATCGCACAACACCAGGTTATAGTCCAACAGGTTTAATTGGAAGCACTAGCTTTTGCAGCATTCCCACCTAATGATGGAGCAGCGCTCCAAATGTTAGTGCTTCCAAATAAACCTGTTGGACTATAACCTGGTTTTGTGTGATTTTTAACTTCTTATTATAAGATAAATTAATCATTTCATCTCCTTTTCTTAACACACGTTGCGTCATTCATGGTACTTTTTAGCACTTTGGAGCTTGATAACATGCTTGTCTCTCGAAAGACCTCCCAGCATCGACACAAAAGGAACGTCAGAGTGCAGGAACTTCTCCCCATGAGCCTGTTGGATGGTTCCCTGGGATCTCTGGGTAACTTCCTTCACTTGGAATTATGGGCATTGCAGTTTTTAAAATCTAATCGTTAACTCCAAACATACCAATAAAACCATATATTTAACTTAGAATTCCAAGAATCCATACAGTGTAGAAACCTGCTATTTGGCCCAACAAGTCCACACCAACCCTCCAAAGAGTATCCCATCCCAAACGCATTCCCCTACATTTACATCTGACTAATACACCTAACCTACACATCCCTGAACACGATAGGCAATTTAGCATGGCCAATTCACCTAATCTGCACATCTTTGGACTGTGGGAGGAAACTGGAACACGCAGAGGAAACCCAGACAGACACGGGGAGAATGTGCAAATACCACCCAGACAGTTGCCCGAGGCTGGAATTGAACCCGGATCTCTGGCACTGTGAGGCAGCAGTGCTAACCACTGAGCCACCATGCCACCCCCATTTTAATAAATTATATTAAAATACAAACATCTCAGTTTCATCACAGAAATCCAGTTACAAGTTGACCATTAGGGTCTAAAGTCACATACAGTATTTTATTTTTAATCATTCATGGGATGAGGGCATCACTGGTCAGGCTAGCAATTAAGTGTCAATCGTATTGCTTTGGGTCTGGAGTCACCCGTAGGCCAGACCAGGTAAGGATGGCAGCTTCCTTCCCTAAAGGACATTGGTGAACCAAATGGGTTTTTCCTGACAATCAGTAAAAGATTTGTGTTCATCATTAGATTTTTAATTCCAGATTTTTAATGAATTCAAAGTCCACCACCAACCATGGTGGGATTCTAACCCTCGTCTTCAAAACATCAGCTGGCTTTCTGGAGTAACGGTCCAGAGACAACACCACTAGGCCATCACCTCGCTGAAGGATAAAGCAGGTAAAGATGGCAGATTGCCTTCCCAAAAGGACACTAGTGGTGGACTTTTATTAACGATTGATGGAAGGATTCACTTACTGGAGCAAACTTCTGGTTGTATTCACCAAAATTCGACTTCTTATCACAAAGTGATTTGAAGTCACGTTCTCAGGGGACTTGTTTGAGGCTTTGAACTATCAGCCCAGTGTCATTGTCACTACCCATCATCATTTATCTTGAGGCTCCCTCAAGACAACGAGGAGTCTAGGCTATCCATCACTAATAACTCTGTTCTCACTCGTTCACATCGCCTTGTGGGGAAAGACACAGGGATCAGTGGCTCAGGTTCATCAGGCTTGTGACCAGCATAAGTTTCACAGTCAGTTCTGAGATCCTTGATCACGCCAGAGATCCATGGCCACTGCTTTGGCATCTGAGCCCTGGTAATCTTGAAGGATTCCTGGAACATCTTGTCCAAGAGGAAGTTTTGCAGCCAAACGGGAATGATCCGATCTTCCATCGAACACCTGAAGGTTGTCTACAATTGTGAAATGCTGTCATTGTTCATACTCGGCTGACATGAAGAACTCACCGGGCTTTTGGTCTGTCCAGCCTTCAACACAGAATCAATTAATGGGAACACGTTTTTGGTCATTCATTTGACAGCTCCGATGGAGTTGCTAATAGGGAGGAGACTTTGCACCAGGTTAGATCTGATCTTCATGGACCTTGTTGCCATGCTGGGGAGGTATAAAGGCAATGTCACTGCGCTGATAGTTCAAAAGCGCAAACAGGTCCCCTGGTCATGTGACTTCAAATCGCTTTGTGGCAAGAAGTTGGGCACTGTCTGGAACTCAAGGTGCCAGAAAGTCTGATTGATACTTCATCAATACACAACCCTTGTGCTAGTTGTAATTGGCTTCCCTAAACCTCACAGCGCCAGGGACCCGAATTTGATTCTAACCTCAGGCGACTGTCAGTGTGGAGTTTGCACATTTTCACCATGTCTACATGGGTTCCCTTCAGCTGCTCTGGTTTCCTCCCACAGTCCAAAGATGTGCAGGCTAAGTGGATTAACCATGGGAAATGCAGGGTTATAGGGATAATCAGGGGATGGGTCTGGGTGGGATGCTCTTTGAAGGGTCAGTGTGGACTCGATGGGCTGAACAGCCTGCTTCCACACTGTAGGCATTCTATGATAGATCTCTTTGAACTGTTCCCTGTAGCTGATAGTTTCTGGCTGCTGCTTAACTTAGTTTGGCTAATTTGCTGGCAGGTAAATCATTCCTGATTTTACCGTCTGTGTGTCAATTTAGAATGTCTGAGTTTGGGGCCATTCAGTTAACAAAATGGGCATCAAAGGCACAGTGTGTTGTACCAGCCTCTCTCTCACACTTGCACAGATAGTGTTTTTAGAAATGTTGATGCCATATGTCCAACAGCCAGATTGCCAGATCTTGTTGCATCCATCACGGCCTAACACCATGAGAGAGGGAGGAAAATCTCTGAGGAAGGGCTTTATCCATATTCATAAGGAGCGAGCAAGGCTGGGAGTCAGGAGGAAAATAAATCTCAATTTGTTCTGAAATGAAGAGTTTGCATTCTTACGGCTCCTTCCACGATCTGAGACTGTTTCAAAATGCTTGCTGGAGAAAGTGAGGACTGCAGCTGCTGGAGATCAGAGCTGCAAATGTGTTGCTGGAAAAGCGCAGCAGGTCAGGCAGCATCCAAGGAGCAGGAGAATAGACGTTTCGGGCATGAGCCTTTCTTCAGGAAGTTTCCTGAAGAAGGGCTCGTGCCCGAACGTCGATTCTCCTGCTCCTTGGATACTGCCTGACCTGCTGCGCTTTTCCAGCAACACATTTGCAGCTCAAAATGCTTGCCATCTAACAAGTTGTTTTTTGAAATGTGCTTACTATAGCGACAGTGGAAGCATGGCAAACAAACGGCCTGCAGCTAGTTCCCATAAACAGTGATGTAATGATGAGCAGATTTTTTCTTTGGAGTGATATACATTGGTAGGACACTGGAGAGAAATAGTTCATTGGAATCTTTTCCATTGACCTGATGGAGTTTCAGGTTAAAGGCTCACCTAACAGACAGTGTAGCACTACCCCAGGACAGCGCTTCAGGGTCAACATGGATTAGATACTTCAGTCTGTGTAGTGGGACTCCAGCCAAGCACTTCACTCAGAGATGAGCGTGTTGCTTACTGAGCTTTGGCAGGCACTACTCTGTGTAGATTGACATTGACAGGATGATAGAATTAAGGTGCAGAAGACGGATGGAAGATTTTGCTGGACCCTTCAGCAGGGGTCAGGGCAGAGTAACTGGATTAGGATTAGATTAGATTTCCCACAGTGTGGAAACCGGCCCTTTGCCCAACAAGTTCACACTGACCCTCCAAAGAGTAACCCACCCCCCTCTGACTCACTCCCCCCCACCTAACACTATGTGCAATTTAACATGGCTATTTCACTTGACCCGCACATTTTTGGATTGTGGGAGGAAACCAGAGCACCCAGAAGAAACCCATGCAAACACAGGGAGAATGTGCAAACTCCACACAGACAGTCGCCCGAGGCTGGAATTGAATGTGGGTCCCTGGTGCTGTGAGGCAGCAGTGCTAACCACTGAGCCACCGTGTCACCCCTACTATCAACCCTTGGGCTACAGATTTCATTAAGGACTAGTATATTTTGAGCACTGACTGGGGAACAAGGTACTCGGGATAATAGGCACAGCCCCCCATTCCTGGTCTTCCTTTGGCATGATCCCCTCACTGGAAGGGACAGCTAATGACCTCAGTTATCCAGATCAAGTACTGGCACTGTGTCCAACCATGGATAGGACTCCCTGTATTCAGCACACTCTAATAATAATTGCACCCACGCACTAAAGATTAACCTTTCCGATGAGAGACAACCTACCATAAGTTACAATGCCATTCAGGAGAGGGCTGGACTCTGAAAGTAGGCTCATGGCTTAGCATCCACATCAGAGCAGCAGGACAACCCTGCTGGAGCGGGATTAGCTCAAAGGGCTACTGTCAGGACGGTGGTGGGCAGAGAAGATGGACACAAATAACAAGGCTCGTTCACATAACAGAGTTTGGGAATTCCTTTTATTATTCCTCATTCATGCCACGAAAACATCGCTGACTCAGCCACCATTTACTACCCTTTGGTCTGGCCCAGCAGGAGGACATGGTGCTCTGGATGATCGCCTATACGAACCGGCCCATGGGACATGGTGCCACGATCCAAAATCCTCCCTTCATTGAGAGGTCCTGCCATTTCCTTGCCTCACTTTGCAACCTCCAATAGCTATTCATCTTTCTCCCTCATATCTCTGACTCCAGCTTTCCATTACCCACTTCCCTCCCTCTAACTAACCAGTGGTTGTACAGCCTTTCCCTGCCTGCCCTGGACCCCTTTACAATAGACATTAGACAAAAGGTGCAGGAGTAGGCCATTCTGCCCTTCGAGCCTGCACCACCATTCATTGCGATCATGGCTGATCATCCTCAATCAGTATTCTGTTCCTGCCTTATCCCCATAACCCTTGATTCCACTATCTTTAAGAGCTCAATCCATCTCTTTCTTGAAAGTATCCAAAGACTTGGCCACCACTGCCTCCTGGGGCAGAGCATTCCATATATCCACTACTCTCTGGGTGAAAAAGTTTCTCCTCAACTCTGTTCTAAATGGCCTGTCCCTTATTGTTAAACTGTATCCTCTGGTTCCGGACCCACCCATCCGTGGAAACATGCTGCCTCCAGAGTGTCCAATCCTTTAATAATCTTATAGGTCTCAATCGGATCCCCTCTCAGTCTTCTAAACTCAAGGGTATACAAGCCCAATCGCTCCAACAAATGATAGTCCCGCCATTCTGGAAATTGACCTCGTGAACCTACGCTGCACTCCCTCAATAGCCAGAATGTCTTTCCTCAAATTTGGAGACCAAAACTGCACACAATATTCCAGGTGCGGTCTCACCAGGGCCCTGTACAGCTGCAGAAAGACCTCTTTGCTCCTATATTTAGTTCCTCTTGTCATGAAGGTCAGCATGTTATTAGCTTTCTTCACTGCCTTTTGTACCTGCATGCTTGCTTTCAGTGACTGATGTATAAGAACACCTAGATCTCGTTGTACTTCTTCTTGACCTAACCTGACTCCATTTAGATAGTAATCTGCCTTCCTGTTCTTGTCACCAAAGTGGATAACCACACATTTATCCCCATTTAACTGCATCTGCCCTGCATCCATCCACTCACCTAGCCTGGCCAGGTCACCCTGTAATCTCCTAACATCCTCCTCACATTTCACCCTGCCACCCAGCTTTGTGTCATCAGCAAATTTGCTAATATTACTTTTAATACCTTCATCTATATCACTAATGTATATTGTAAACAGCTGCGGTCCCAGCACCGAACCTTGCGGTACCCCACTGGTCACCACCTGCCATTCCGAAAGGGACCCGTTTATCGCTACTCTTTGCTTCCTGTCAGTCAGAAAGTTTCAATCCAAGTCAGTATTTTGCCCTCAATCCCATGTGCCTGATGAAGGGCTCTGGCCCGAAACGTCGAATTTCCTGTTCCTTCGATGCTGCCTGACCTGCTGCGCTTTAACCAGCAATACAGTTTCAGCTCTGATCTCCAGCATCTGCAGACCTCACTTTTTACTCAATCCCATGTGCCCTAACTTAGCTCATGAATCTCCTATGTGGGACTTTATCAAAGTCTTTCTGAAAGTCCAGGTACACTACATCCACTGACTCTTCCTTGTCCATCTTCATAGTTACATTCTCAAAAAATTCCAGAAGATTATTCAAGCACAATTTCCCCTTCATTAATGCATGCTGACTCTGACCTATCCTGTTACTGCTATTCAAATGAGTTGTAACTTCATCTTGCATAATTGACTCCAGCATCTTTCCCATCACTGAAGTCAGGCTAACCGGTCTAATAATTCCCTGTTTTCTCTCTCCCTTCCTTCTTGAAAAGTGGGACAACATTAGCCACCCTCCAATCTGCAGGAACTAAACCTGTTGAAAAAACCCAGCTGATTCACTAATGTCCTTTCGGGAAGGAAACTGCCATCCTTACCTGGTCAGGCCTACACGTGACTCCAGACCCACAGCAATGGGGTTGACTCTTAACTGTCCTCTGGGCAATTAGGGATGGGCAATAAATGCTGACCTGGCCAGCAAGGCCCTCATCCCATGAATGAATTAAAATACTGACAAGATCCCTTCCAGTTTTACACATATCAGTTAAATCCCTGTTTCCTGAAGAAGGGCTCATGCCCGTAACGTCGATTCTCCTGTTCCTTGGATGCTGCCTGACCTGCTGCGCTTTTCCAGCAACACATTTTCAGCTCTGATCTCCAGCATCTGCAGTCCTCACTTTCTCCTCAGTTAAATCCCCCTCCGCAGTTTCATACAAAGCTACACCATCTCATCCAATTTTTCCTCATCATTAAAATTCTTCATCTTTAACAACATCTTGGAAAATCTACTCTGTACTCCCTCGAGTGTGAACACCCATTCCTGCAAAATGTATTATTCTAGCTATCGGGTTTCTCGACATTTGGACTAGAACAAAGAAAAGGAAGTGTTGGAAAAATTACCAGCTCTGATAGCATTTGTGGAGTGAGAAACAGAATTAATGAATCTTGTTTGTGATTCATGCCATTTTAGTGTACCTTTCTTGCTCTTATATTCTAGGTCACTCCTAATAAAATAATCAATGTGTCTCCCCCATCATCTCATCAAAACGTGTTACTACCTTGAGGGATCTGGGAACACACACCCAAAACTTTTTCTGTTCCTCCACACTTTTCAAAGTGTTTCCTTTTATTGTGCATTGCCTTTCTCTTGTCTGTCCTCACTGCCTTGCACCTGCCTATTCTGACCTCTATTTCCCTATGTTCCTGCTTTCCTGAACAATCCATCACTAACATTTGATCTGATTTGATTTATTACTGTCACCAGTAGAGTGAAAAGTGTCAACCTTTACCGGCAGATCGTGCTAGACAAGTGCATCAGGGATACAAGTGCCTCAGTAACATCCTGCACTCACTAGGTTTCTTCACTGCTGTCATCCATACTGTTAAAGTTCGTATTGACTTCAAACTCCATAATCATAGTCCTCAGATTTTAGCCTCATAAATCATTAATAGGTGCTATGAAATCAAAAGACAGGGCAGAAACCTGTAAAATCCCAATGGCCCTTGTTGTGGGCGGATCTGAAAGAGTTAAACACTGCAGAGTGTCAGACACATGAATTTGTGGGTAGACAGACTTAAACATTTGAAAGACTCCTCACAGTCATTAACAATGTTTATCATAGTGATGTACGCTGTAACTAGCCTATAAATATTTCCTAATCAACCTGTTCAGAGATGTTATTACACAGCTCTGGAGCAGATGTGATGTGAACTCAGGTCTCCAGGCTCAGAAGCAAGGACACTGCCACTGTACCACATGAGCCCAAGTATCTGGCAACATGTCAGGCAGGTTAATTCAAAGCCCTTTTGAACTAATAGGGTCCCTTGAGATAGGACCACATGATCTCCTGTTTGTGAGGCAGGTACTTTAACCCACATTGCCATGGTGACCCTTGAAATAAACTGTATCTTGTTAATCCCAGGAGACACTGCTAGCTAGACCAGAGAACAGTGTTCCTGTGAGACCAAGCAGATTCCTGAAGGGGATGGTGGCAGCAAATCCCAGGCAGTGAGGGATAGCAACATCAGAAATCGCTGTGTCAAGTCTGACAGCCTCTGGAGAGAGAAAGCAGAGTGAATATTTCGAGTCCACTGTCCCTTCTCATGAACCGCTTCATCAGAATGGGTGAAGGGCAGTCTTGGTTTTGCAAACTCACCCATTGACCCTTTGCTTTCAGTCAGATTTGTACTCACTTTGACACATGCTCTTAGATCCCATGGGCTTTTATTTTACTGACTCAGCTGCCATGTGGGACCTTGTCAAAACCCTGTTAAAATCCATGTCAGCTACCTTAAGCTTGTTCCCTTGTTGACACTCCTTATACCCTCTTTAATAAACAGCGAGTCATTACGGCAATGGGAGAATTCAGCAGGAGATTTTAACGTGGCTCAAATAACAATAAATTTGAAGAAAGTTCAGGTCAAAACATCAGAATACACTGAAAGTGGGAAACAGCTTGGTTACTGACCTGGTCAGACCAAGTGAGAGTTCAGTGGTGCTGAGAGAACCATTTTAATTGATTATTTCCTCATGCTTCCAGGACAAGTCATGACAAGCTTAAAGGGAACGGCGTTATAACTGGGTAAATAGCCCCAGCAATGAGAGTGAATAGTCACAAATTGCTTGACAATTTATACCACTCGGAGAATGCGAGGACTGCAGATGCTGGAGATCAGAGCTGAGAAATGTGTTGCTGGAAAAGTGCAGCAATCAGGCAGCATCCAAGGAGCAGGAGAATCGACGTTTCGGGCATAAGCCCTTCTTCAGGAATGAGGAAAGTGTGTCCAGCAGGCTAAGATAAAAGGTAGGGAGGTGGGACTTGAAGGAGGTGCATTGGGAATACGATAGGTGGAAGGAGGTTAAGGTGAAGGTGGGGGCGGAAAGGTCGGGAAGAAGATTGCAGGTCAAGAAGGCGGTGCTGAGTCCGAGGGTTGGGACTGAGCTAAGGTGGGGGTAGGAGAAATGTGGAAGCTGGAGAAATCTGCATTCATCCCTTGTGGTTGGAGGGTTCCTAGGTGGAAGATGAGATGCTCTTCCTCCAGGCGTCGTGTTGCCATGGTCTGGCGATGGAGGAGGCAAAGGACCTGCATGTCCTTGGCGGAGTGGGAGGGGGAGTTGAAGTGTTGAGCCACGGGGTGGTTGGGTTGGTTGGTCCGGGTGTCCCAGAAGCGTTCTCTGAAACATTCCGCAAGTAGGCGGCCTGTCTCCCCAATATAGAGGAGGCCACATCGGGTGCAGCGGATACAGGAAATGATGTGTGTGGAGGTGCAGGTGAATTTGTGATGGATATGGAAGGATCCCTTGGGGCCTTGGAGAGAAGTGATGGGGGAAGGTGTGGGCGCAAGTTTTGCATTTCTTGCAGTTGCAGGGGAAGGTGCCGGGAGTGGAGGTTGGGTTGGTGGGGGGGGGGGTGGACCTGACGAGGGAGTCATGAAGGGAGTGGTCTTTCCGGAATGCTGATAGGGGAGGGGTGGGAAATATATCCCTGGTGGTGGGGTCTGTTTGGAGGTGGCGGAAATGACGAAGGATGATACGATGTATCTCAAGGTTGGTTGGGGTGGTAGGTGAGAACCAGTGGGGTTCTGTCCTGGTGGCAATTGGAGGGGCGGGGCTCAAGGACGGAGGAGCGGGAAGTGGAGGAAATGCGGTGGAGAGCACCATCAACCACGTCTGAGGGGAAATTGTGGTCTTTGAAGAAGGAGGCCATCTGGGCTGTACGGTATTGGAACTGGTCCTCCTGGGAGAAGATGTGGCGAAGGTGAAGGAATTGGGAATATGGGATGGCGTTTTTACAGGGAGCAGGGTGGGAGGAGGTGTAGTCTAGGTAGCTGTGGGAGTCGGTCGGTTTATAGTAAATGTCCGTGTTGAGTCGGTTGCCCAAGATAGAAATGGAATGGTCTAGGAAGGGGAAGGAGGAGTCTGAGATGGTCCAGGTAAATTTGAGGTCCGGGTGGAAAGTGTTAGTAAAGTGGATGAACTGTTCAACCTCCTCATGGGAGCACGAGGTAGCGCCGATACAGTCATCGATGTAGCGGAGGAAAAGGTGGGGGCTGGTGCCAGTGTAGTTGCGGAGGAAGTGGGAGGATTGAAAAAAGAAGTTGTTCAGAGTGAGGAGAAGTTCAGTCAGTCGAAGAGGCTGTCACTGGTTGGTACACCGGGAAAGGAAGAAGCAGAGGGCTTTGAGATCTTCGTGATGGGGGATGGAAGTGTATAGGGATTGGATGTCCATGGTGAAGATAAGGCATTGGGGGCCAGGGAAGTGAAAATCATGGAGGAAGTGGAGGGTGTGGATGGTGTCCCGAACGTAGGTGTTTTATACCACTCCACAATGACCTTTTTGCTGTCAACTGTCCCTATGTGTTTCGAAGAAACAAGTGTTGAAGCAAATTCTCTTTTGAAAAGGGGGTTCTACCATTCTTGTCTGGTCTGGCCAACATATGACTCCAGATCTACAGCAATGAGGTTGATTCTAAACTACCCTGTGGACATTTAGAGAATGGGCAATAAATGTTGGCCTGTCCAGTGACACCCACAACCCCATGAATAGATAGAAAAGAAAGAGGAACTAGAAACTGACAAGTACAGCTTCCCATTGGTCAATGAGTCCACAGCATCACAATGGGTGGACCATTCCGAGTTGCCCTGTTAAAGGTGATAGTGAGTTGCCTTCAGTCCTTGGGGTGTGGAGACACCCACAGTGCTGTTAGGGAGGGATTCACAGGGTTTAGGTCCCAGGACAGTGATGGAACAGTGATTTGGCTGCAAACTAGGATGATGTGTGGCTTAGAGGGGAACTTAATGAAATCTTAATGACTTAAGAACTCCTTTAATTGCAAGATTTGTGTTCCATCAATGCCATTCAATCTTGACATCCATAAATGATCTCACCTCTGGCATCTCAATCCTCAGGTAATAAATCACTCCACTATTTCTAAAAGCCTTTTCTTAAAAAGAAACTTATGCTCTCTGTCACTTTTTTTTTCTGACCCCCTTACATGGTTCAGCATTTCCATTTAGCGATTTCCGTCTCTGAAACAGATTTAACTCTTAGTTCCTCATTTCCTGTGCTGTCATGCCCCCTTTTGTCCTTCCGGGATTGAATTCTGCTCCTCAATTCCAGCATTGGCAGAAAGTGCCCATTCCTGATGTAACTGGGCTGGACGTTCCCATCCTGTATGCATGTGTGAAAAGTTACGCTTCAGGATGGGCAAGGGTGAGTAATCAGAGATCTGCACGCCAGCACTAAGCAATAAGGCTGGGATCAGCATTATCCAATTCACTCAACGAACAAAATCACAGTCAATGCGGGCATACTAAACAAAACCAAACACTCCATCATTAACTGAAAACAGAAGAAAATGCCAGAAACCACAGCGGGTCAGGCAGCATCCATGGAGAGATACCAAGCTAACATTTGGAGTCCAGAGACTGTTCATCAGAGCTCTCTTCCTCAAGAGAGTGGGAAAGGATCTATTGAAGAATCATTTAGACTTGAAATGATCTCCCTCTCCACGGATGCTGCCTGACCTGCTGTGGTTTTCAGCAATTTTTGTTTTCAGTACAGATTCCAGCTTCTGCAGTAATTTGCTCCTACACCCCATCATTAAATTTCAATTCTAAAATGATATCTATCTCTAATAACTTAAGGTCATTACAGATTTCTGAGCTAAATCAAAACTAGCAAACAGCTGTAAATGTTTTGGGGGCATAGTAATGTGACACGTAAATAGTCTGCCCATTACCCTCAGTAACCCAATGAATTCATTAACGTACAAATTCCTCCAATCATCAAATTATTCAATGAATTCCTTCTCACCTGTTTTGCAGAAAATCTCTTCCACTTGTTTATTTTACCACACAGGATTGGCACTGAAAGTTGAGTGTCAGGGGAACAATTCCAATTATCGCTTAGCCTGTTCACATCTCATTAAATCCGGTGCATCACAAATAATCTTCAGTTAAGTGGGCAAATCTCAATCCACATTCCAACACTGGAGATACATTCTTATCCTCATCATTAAGTCGGGTCAAAGCTGTCATAGACAGTGCTGGAAAACCCCACAAACCTACAAATTCAAAGCAGCAAACAGAGCTGCCTTGCAAAAAGTAATTTCTGCATTACAGATTCATCGAGAAGTTCAGCATCGAAACAGATTAGATTCCCTACATGCCAACCATCTATCCTAAATTAATCTTGCCCCATTTGTCAGCATTTGACCCGTATCCCTCCAAACCCTTCCTATTCATATACCCATCCAGATGCCTTTTAAATGTTGTAATTGTACCAGCCTCCAACACTTCCTCTGGCAGCTCATTCTATACATGCACCACCCTCTGCATGAAAAAGTTGCCCCTCATGTCCCTTTTAAATCTTTCCCCTCTCACCTTAAACCTAAACTCTCTAGTTTTGGAGTCCACTACCCTGGAAAAAGACCTTGTCTATTTACCCTATCCATGCCTCTCATGATTATATAAACCTCTATAAGGTCACCCTTCAGCCTCTGACACTTCGGAGAAAACAGCCCCGGCCTATTCAGCCTCTCCCTAATGCTCAAACCCTCCAACTCTGCCAACATCCTTGCAAATCTTTGCTGCCTCCTCTCAAGTTCTACGGCCTCTCAAGTTTAACAACATCTTTCCTATAGCAGGGCAGTCAGAATTCAACACAGTATTCCAAAGGTGGCCTAACCAATCTCCTGTACAGCTGCAACATGACTTCCCCACTCCTATACTCAATGCTAGTTGCTTTCATTAACTTAAGTGTTTACAGGTGGTCTGTGCAGATATTTTAACCCAGGATGGGGTGTTCTCCAATGGGAAATGACTGACAGGTTGACCTGTATCCACTGGGGTTGAGAAGAATGAGACATCATCTTATTGAAATGTTCCTGGGGGAATCTGACAGAATAGGGTCTGAGAGCATGTTTCCCTTTAAGGGTGAATCTAAGACTAAGGGACTTGTTTAAAAATAAGGTTTTCACTTTAACGATAGAGATGAGGAGGAGCTTTTTAATCTCAGAGAGGTGCGTGTCTTCAGAAGTCTCTTCCCCAAGACAGTGGTAAAGCGAGAGGTGGAGGGGTCATTGAATATTTGGAACTGAATCGATTCCTGATGAACAAGGGAATTCAAGGCTATTTGTGGTAGTCAGGAAAGTGGGGTTGATGGAAATTAATAGACTAGATTAGATTAGATTAGATTACTTACAGTGCGGAAACAGGCCCTTCGGCCCAACAAGTCCACACCGACCCGCCGAAGCGCAACCCACCCATACCCCTACATTTACCCCTTACCTAACACTATGGGCAATTTAGCATGGCCAATTCACCTGACCTGCACATCTTTGGACTGTGGGAGGAAACCGGAGCACCCGGTGGAAACCCACGCAGACACGGGGAGAATGTGCAAACTCCACACAGTCAGTCGCCTGAGTCGGGAATTGAACCGGGTCTCTGGCGCTGTGAGGCAACAGTGCTAACCACTGGAAGTGGAGCAGAAACTTTTTCCCTCCTATTCCTCTCTTAATTCAACATGTTTATGACACACCAATAGTTCCCAGAGGAACAGGACCATGCATAGATCAATAACCCTCCAGAACTGGGAGTCTGTAGGCTTAATCTTCAGGAAACTGTCACAAGAAGAAAAACATCAAAGTACAGGGTCAATAAACATTAGTTTTCAAAACAATCAGAAGGGGAAAAATGTCAGTGTGACAGGTGAACAAGGTTTACCTCAACAATTGGGTTCGATTCCCACCTCAGGCGACTGTCTGTGTGGAGTTTGTACATTCTCCCTGTGTCTGTGTGGGTTTCCTCCGGGTGCTCCAGTTTCCTCCCACAGTCCAAGGATGTGCAGGTCAGGTGAATTGGCCATGCTAAATTGCCCGTTGTGTTAGGTGCATTAGCCAGAGGGAAGTGGGTAGGGGTTGGTCATTCTTTGAAGGGTCAGTGTGGACTGGTTGAGCCGAAGGGCCTGTTTCCACAGTGTAGGGAATCTAGTCTAATCTAAACTGACGATGAATTCCTTTGTCTTCCAGCTCATGTTCGAAGACAGAATATCATGAGGAAGGAAAATAAAAGTTGCTGGAAAAGCTCAACAGCTCTGGCAGCATCTGTGAAGAGAAATCAGTGTTAACATATCGGGTCCAGTGACTCTTTCTCAGAACAGGATGTGAAATATTAACTCTGATTTCTCTGCGCAGATGCTGCCAGATCTGCTGAGCTTTTCCAGCAACATTTGCTCTTGTTTCTAATTTACAGCATCCGCGGTTATTTCAGTTTTTATCATGAGGAAGGGCCTTTTAGATACTTGAGATTAAGGTGTGAGGGAAGAATTGACAGTAGGTCACATTACATTTTGACCAAACAGAGCTGTCAACCCATTACAAAGATTATCAGAGGGAGTTTTGGGATAGGTACTGGTCAGGACTCATATTCAGAACTGATGTAATACAAGTAGAGCACACGTGACTAGAGAGCTCTGAGAACAGCTCATAATGATATCTTGCATCCCCTCCATCTCATCACCAGGGAGAGTGTGTCAGGTACCTGCCACACATCTATATGGACCTTGAGCAATGTGTGCAAAGGCTAGGCAGTGATGGGATGGGGCAGGTGGTGGGAGCTGAGTGGGGTGGCAGGGGGTGGGGGCGGGGGGAAGGAAGGGGGGAGTTGATCACCAAGACTGTGGAATTATGGGAACAACCTTTTCAAAGAAAAATCATTGTCTCAAAAAGCTGAAATTAACTTCATCTGTCATCATCACAGTATCAGTTCTCAAGAACCTTCAACAGGCGTTATAGCTCTCATTGACACGTTCATTGGACTGTTGCTCCTTTCAGATTCCGCTTGTGACACTGATGTGGATGTCAATACTGACTGAGTCCATGTAAAGTGAATGTTTTCCCCTGTGAGGTATTCTAGAAGGAGAGTGTAGTGATTGTAACAGGGTCAGACAGCTGGGGGCCTCATAGACGAGGAGTTCCCTGACTGGGGCTGTTAATCTGGTCCAATCAGGGAGCCCTAGCTGACAGATATAAACAAGAATGAGGGCAGTTCTGAAGACCTCCTCGTGGGTCTGCTCCTGGGCCTGGCCAAACTGGCCATAAACAGGTCCAGGCAGCGGGCCGTGGAGGGGGTCGTTAGGGCCGACTGCCTGCCCCTCTTCCGCGGTTACGTTAGGGCCCGGGTGTCCTTGGAGAAGGAGCACGCGGTGTCCACCAACACCCTGGAGTTGTTCAGGGAGAGGTGGGCGCCGCAGGGAGTGGAGTGCATCATTTCCCCCTCCAACTCTATTTTGATTTAGTCCCTGCCCTCCCCTTCACTGTTTTGATCACACAGCATTGCCCTTTCATGTGAAGGGCACTGCTCGTCACAGGCCACCCGGGTGTTTCCCCAGTTAGGAGTTGGACCAGTGGCAGTGTTGTGCCTGAAGAAGGAGAAGAAGAAAGAAGGAGAAAGAGAAGACCAAGGAGGAGGTGGAGGAAGGAGGTGAGAGCTTTGTGTTCTGGGCCCTGTGTTTGAGCTGACCTGGGGCCCACTCCCACTGCTGGTCTCTGGGACCCCGCCTGGGCCTGCCCTCCACCACCGCAGCCTGGGACTCGCCTGAGGCCCCTTCCCACAACCTCCTCCACTGGTGTGACCTGAGGCCTACCTCCACTGCTGGGACCAAGGGCCAGCCTGGGACTTGCCGGAGGCCTGCCTCCACCAGCGCTGCCTGGGACTTGCCTGAGGCACCTTCCCACAACCTCCACCACTGCTGACTGGAACTCGCCTGGGGGTCCCTCCCCAACAGGTCCGCCTCCACTGCTGGGACAAAGGGCCAGCCTGGGATTTGCCAGAGGCCTGCCTCAACTGCTGCTGCTGCTGCCAGAGGCCTGACTCCACCACCACTGCCTGGGACTTGCCTGGGAGTCCCTCCCCAACTGAGGGCCTGCCTGGGACTCGCCAGAGGCCTGCCTCCACCACTGCAGCCTGGGACTTGCCTGAGGCCACTCTCCACAGCCTCCACCACTGCTGCGACCCGAGGCCCACCTCCACTGCTGCTGCCCAGGACTTAATTTTGGGGCTGCCTGGGACTTGTCTTGGGGACCCTCCCCAACAGGCCTGCCCCTACCGGTGACCAAGGGCCTACCTGGGACTCGCCCGAAGCCTGCCCCTGCCATTGCCTGAGGCCGGTTTCCACCGTCGCTGCCTGGGACTCTCCTCGGGTGACTGGCTTTGGGCACGACCCCAGGACTTCCGCCACTGCTACAGCCAAAGGCCCACCTCCAGCAGCAGAATATGGCGAGCCCGAAGGTCGCAGGGCCCAGCCGGACCTACGCCGGGGTAGCCGCTGCCTTGGGCTCGGCTGGCCCAACCCCGGCCGCAACCGCATCCCCCTTCAGGCACCTGACCAAACGCCTGGGGGTCAAGGCCTATCCCCATCCCAACATGACCATCGAGGCCTGCAGCAAGGCCATGGCTAGTGTGGTCGGCCCACTGGCCATCGTCGCTGCGGCCCGCATGTACGGGAAGGCCGTATTCTTTCTTAAGACCGAGCAGGCGGTCCACCTGGCCGTGGAGAGGGGGCTCACTGTGGGCGGGACACACTTACCCATAGACCCTTTGGAGGTCACGGCCCAGAGAGTCGTGATCTCCAACGTCCCGCCCTTCATTGCCAGCGAGCTCCTTCTTCCCCACCTCAACACCTTGGGGGAGATCCGGTCAGGCGTTCAACCGCTCCTGCTCGGTCTTAAGGACCCCACCCTCCGTCACGTGTACTCCTTCCGACGCCAGGTGTTTATTTGCCTGGCCCGGGAGGAGGTCACGGAGGGCTCATTCACTGTCCTCCACGAGGGCGCGGCCTACCGCGCCTTCTGGACGGCGGACGGCGTGCGGTGCCACCTGTGCCGTGAGGTGGGGCACATTAGAAAGAACTGCCCCACCCAGAAGGCTGCCCAGCCCACACCAACGGCTGCGGGTGGTGCCGCCGCACCCACTCCCCCTCCCCCAAAGTCAACACCACAAGCCCCGGCACCGGGGGCTAAGCCGGAGGCTCCCAATGCCTCAGCCTCTGGCAGGGAGGAGGGTGAGCGTCCGACCGAACGGAAGGCGCTCAGGAAGACGCAACGCGTCAAGCCCGCCCACGGGGAGACCACCCTATCCCCATCCCCTTCCCCTTCCCCTCCACGTAACCCACGACCTGCCCCGCCCCGGCACGACAATGCCCCTGCGGCCGTGCCAGCGTCGCCCCGGCGCGGGAACCCTGACCCCCGAACCCCCAAACCCGTACCTGATCCTGGCCCCACTGACTCCAACCCCGACCCCGTTACAGAAACACCTGAGGCTTCAACCCCTCCTCCGGAGACCGAGCCCCGCCCCACCCATACACCCCCTGACACTAACCTGGGGGGAACCATCGCTGCTCCACTTCCTGCAGCGACCGTGTCTCTGGGCCCCGGAGAGGGAACTGGGCCCCTGCCCCGCCCGCCATCACCTGATATACCAGGGGCGGGGCAGGAAGTGACACAGCTGACCCTCCCCACCCTGGCCACGCCCCCTGCCTTCCCCCAGCCAATCGTATTCCGGGAAAGGTGGGGGGGAGGGACCTCGGGCCCCATGACCACCAAGGCGGGCGGGGAGGAGAAGGCTCATAAATCCCCCCCTGTCTCTCTGGGGAAGAGGCGCCGGCCCTTGGAGGGGGGAGAAATCCCATCAGCGCGCCGGCGGCGCTGCCCCTCTCCAGGGGATGAGCCGACGGTGCCCCCCCACTGTCCTGCACCATGGCCCGACCTGCCCAAACCCCCAGGGGCGACAGCTGGGCCTTCCACCGCCATAACTCCTCCAGCCCCTGGGGAGGATTTTATTAACAACACGGGCCATGGTGCAGTCGACAGACTTTTATTCACTGCTGGGTCGTCGAGCGGTGGAGGGGAGGAAGGTGTTATCCTCGCTCCTCCCTCCCAGACTGTTTTTCCGGGGGCCTTGGCCCTGGGGGAGGACCTTTTCCCCGAGGAGCCGGGCGTCCCGGTGTCGGGAGAGGAGCGGGGCCCCGAGCCTCTGCCGCCCGGCGACCCGAACTCGGGGCGTTCCGGGAAGGGGTGCGCCGAGGAAGATACGGAAGGTGACCCTGGGGGTGGGGTCACTGGAGGTTTGAGGCCAGTTGGCGGTGCCGGACCAGCCCCCATCCTCTCGGTGGGGGAGGGGTCGGTGACCGAAGGCGACCTCCCGGAGGAGGGTTCTGGATCGGTGGCGGACACCGGGGACGACGCGGAGTCCGTCTCCAGCGACATTTTCGAGTCCCAGGTGCCCCCCACCGATCTCCCCCTCATCCCCCTCGAGGAACTCCGGGAATTTGTCGAGGAAACTCGGAGTCGCCGGGATAGAGCCCAACTGGCGCTCGACCGCTGGAGCTCCTTCGAAAGAGTCTACTGGTCGGCCCACGCTGCGCGCCAGGCGCCCGGGCTTGACGTTAACGAGCGAAAGCGAGTCAGGAACTTCCTGGGAGCACTCCTGGTGAGGGCGAGGGACTTCTGTGCCCCTCTCTCGTCCTCCCAGTAGATATGTACATAGTTTTTGTTAACTGTTTACTGGTGGTGGTTGCACTATACTTCCGACATGGAGACAACTATAGCCAGCCTCAACATCAACGGCAGCAGGGAGTCACAGCGCAGATTCCAGACCCTCTCGGTCCTTCGGGACGGGAGGTATGCGGTGTGCTTCCTGCAAGAAACCCACACTACCCCGGGAGACGAAGCCACCTGGCTCCTGGAGTGGCGAGGGGGGGTCTACATGAGTCACCTCACCCGCAGATCTGGCGGGGTGGCTATCTTGTTGGCCCCGCATTTTCAGCCGGAGATCTTGGGGGTCAGGGAGCCAGTGCCAGGCCGTTTGCTTCACCTGACGGTTCGGCTGGGGGGCGCGGTGCTTCACTTGGTGAACGTCTACGCTCCCCTGGCTGGGCCGAGGCAAGCGAGCTTCTTTGAAGAAGTGTCCGCTCATCTCGCTTCCATCGACGAGAACCAGTGCGTCGTCCTCGGGGGAGATTTTAACTGCGTCCTCGAGGACAGGGACCACGGCGGTGCCCGCACGAGTTCGACGTCGGGGAGGAGGTTGGGGGACTTGGTCAAGTCCTTGGACCTGGTGGACGTCTGGCGGAATCTCCATCCTGACTCCATCGCCTTCACCTTCGTGAGGCCTGGGGTCGGAGCGTCCAGAATCGACCGCCTGTACGTTTCGCGGGCGTACGCCTCCTGCTTTCCGAAGGCCTCCACGCGGCAGGTGTCGTGCACGGACCATCACCTGGTGTGGGCGGAACTCCTTCCGTTCGGCGCCAGGTTGGGCTCCGCGTACTGGCACTTTAACAACCTGCTGCTGGAGGACGAGCGGTTCCGGGACTCGTTTCGTCGTTTCTGGGCCGGCTGGAGAAGGAAGCTTCCCCTCCCTGAGGCTATGGTGGGACGTGGGCAAGGCTCACGTCCGCGTCTTCTGTCAGGAGTACGCGAGGGGGTCAACGAAGAGGCGGAAATCCAGGATCGGGGAGTTGGAGAGGGAGATGCTCGACCTGGAGTCACGCCTCGGTCAGCCCGACGCGGACCCGGCCCTGCGCGGGGTGTACGAAGAGAAGAAGGCCGCGCTCCGGGACCTGCAGCTCGTCGGGGCTCGGGGCGCGTACGTGAGGTCGCGGCTCCAGCTCCTCCAGGACCTGGACCGCGGCTCCCCCTTCTTCTACTCGCTGGAAAAAAGGCGTGGCACCCGTCAGCAGCTCCTTGTGCTGCTGGCCGACGACGGGTCCCTCGTCTCGGATCCGGAGGGTATCAGGGCCCACGTCCGATCCTATTACACGGCCCTGTTCTCTCCGGATCCGTCCAGCGAGGACGCTCGCAGAGTTCTGTGGGAGGACCTGCCGCAGCTCAGCCCGGAGGACGCCGGAAGGCTCGACGCTCACGTCACCTTAGAGGAGCTGACCGGCGCCCTCGACCGGCTCTCGAGGGGCAAATCCCCGGGGCTGGACGGGCTGACTGTGGAGTTCTTCAGGGCGTTCTGGGACGTCCTGGGGAGCGACTACGCACAGGTCCTGGGGGAGTGTCTAAATGCCGGAGAGCTGCCCCTTTCTTGGCGCAGGGCGGTCATCGTCCTGCTGCCAAAGAAGGGGGACCTTCGTTCTTTGAAGAACTGGCGTCCGGTCTCCCTCCTCAGCACGGACTACAAAATCTTTGCCAGGGTGTTGTCTTCTCGCCTGGCTTCCGTGCTGGCCCACATGATTCACCCGGACCAGTCCTACACGGTCCCGGGCCGGGGGATACAAGACAACGTCCATCTGGTCCGGGACCTGATCCATTTCTGTCGACGGGCTGGTCTGCCGAGCGCCTTCCTGTCTCTCGACCAGGAGAAGGCGTTCGACAGGGTCGATCACGAGTACCTGCTCGGGACTCTGCGGGCGTTCGGGTTCGGGACGCAGTTCGTCGCCCGGATCCGACTTTTGTACGCCGCCGCAGAGTGTCTGGTTAAAGTTAACGGGTCCCTGACGGCGCCCCTTCGCTTCGGGAGAGGAGTGCGTCAAGGCTGCCCCCTGTCCGGCCAACTGTATTCCCTGTGCGTGGAGCCTTTCCTGCGCCTCTTGCGGAGGAGGTTGTCGGGGCTGGTTCTGCGCGGCGCGGGCGCGGGGGTGGTCCTCTCGGCCTACGCCGACGACGTGCTCCTCACTTTCACCGACCCGGCTGACCTGGGGAGGATGCGCGAGTGCCAGGCCGTGTACTCGGCGGCGTCTTCCGCCAGGATCAACTGGGCCAAATGTTCCGGGCTACTGGTGGGTCCGTGGCGGGTGGACTCCCTGCCGGAGGAGTTTCGGGGGTTCAGCTGGAGTACCACCCATCTCCTCTACCTGGGGGTCTACCTCAGCCCGACCGAGGAATCCTGGCCGGCCAACTGGCAGGAGCTGGAGGCCAAAGTCTCGGCTCGCCTAGGCCGCTGGACAGGACTGCTCCGAGTGCTATCTTACAGGAGCCGAGTGCTGGTCATAAACCAGCTGGTGGCCGCCATGCTGTGGTACCGGCTGGTCACTTTGGTCCCTCCTCCTGGCTTTGTCGCTGACATCCAGAGAACGTTGGTCGACTTCTTCTGGGACAAAAAGATGCACTGGGTCGCTGCGCAGGTTCTGAGTCTCCCCATTGAGGAGGGCGGTCAGTCGCTGGTGTGCGTCCGCACCCAGGTCGCGACCTTCCGCCTTCAGACCTTGCAGCGATACCTTTACGTCGAGCCTCCTCCTAGGTGGTGCGCCCTGGCGACGTATTTTTTCCGCCAGGTGCGTAACCTCAACTACGACACGCAGCTCCTGTTCGTCGACCGTGACGGTTTGGAGGTCGCCCTCAAGGTGCTGCCTGTCTTTTACCAGGACCTGATCACTGTCTGGAACATGGTCGAATCGCGTCGCGCCTACCCTCCGGCAGGAGTAGCGGCTGTCGTCAGGGAGCCGTTGCTCAGGAATCCGCACCTCCGTGCTCGCGGGTTCGAGTGGCTGTCGGAGGGGAGGGCCGTGGCGGTGAGGGTGACCAGGGTCGGGGACGTGCTGGGTGCCGGGGGCCTGGGCTGGACGTTGCCGCAAGACATAGCGAGCAGGGCAGCGGTAGACGTCCGGTACGTGGCCACCGGCATCCAACGCCTTAAAACGGCGGTGCTCGGACCCGACGTA
Source organism: Hemiscyllium ocellatum (assembly GCF_020745735.1). NCBI lineage: Eukaryota > Metazoa > Chordata > Chondrichthyes > Orectolobiformes > Hemiscylliidae > Hemiscyllium > Hemiscyllium ocellatum. Next base: position 5,197,027 of record NC_083422.1, on the reverse strand, counting down.
GTGCACCAGTTGGAGGACGCTCAGGTGTGCGGTGGGATCCCGTCCGCGCTCACCCCAGCCCGGACGGAATTTCACATCGGCCCCAGGGTCCCGTACTTCCCGCGGGAGCCTGTGCCCCACAACCTGAGCCGCCTCCGTAATTTTAGGTTTGTCCCGTTCAAGGACGTTAAAAGGCGGGTCCTGTACAGACTGCTGCTGCACACCGTCCACCTCTTCTCCCTCATCCACCGCCCGGACACGCCCTGGCGTGCCCATTTGCCACTGGGCGGTGGGGGTCCCCAGTGGAGGGCCCTCTACGCAGGAGTCCTCCCCCTTTCTCTCGGGGATCTGGGGTGGAGGGTGTTGCACGCAGCAGTCCCCTGCAACCGCAGATTGCGGTGGTTCACGGACTCCCAGCCCAACTGCTTGTTCTGTGGTGCTGTGGAGTCCGTGGACCATGTGTATGTTGGGTGTGGGCGTTTGCACTCCCTTTTTGATTTTCTTAAAAACCTCCTCCTCTGCTTTTGTTTGCACTTCAGTCCCACGCTCCTGATCTTCGGGCACCCGGTGCGGAGGAGGGAGGGCAGGTCTGAAGACCTCCTCGTGGGTCTGCTCCTGGGCCTGGCCAAACTGGCCATAAACAGGTCCAGGCAGCGGGCCGTGGAGGGGGTCGTTAGGGCCGACTGCCTGCCCCTCTTCCGCGGTTACGTTAGGGCCCGGGTGTCCTTGGAGAAGGAGCACACGGTGTCCACCAACACCCTGGAGTTGTTCAGGGAGAGGTGGGCGCCGCAGGGAGTGGAGTGCATCATTTCCCCCTCCAACTCTATTTTGATTTAGTCCCTGCCCTCCCCTTCACTGTTTTGATCACACAGCATTGCCCTTTGATGTGAAGGGCACTGCTCGTCACAGGCCACTCGGGTGTTTTCCCAGTCAGGAGTTGGACCAGTGGCAGTGTGTGCCTGTGAAAGAAGAGAAAGAAGGAAGAAGGAGAAAGAGAAGAACAAGGAGGTGGAGGAAGGAGGTGAGAGCTTTGTGTTCTGGGCCTAGTGTTTGAGCTGACCTGGGGCCCACTCCCACTGCTGGTCTCTGGGACCCCGCCTGGGCCTGCCTCCACCAGTGCTGCCTGGGACTTGCCTGAGGCCCCTTCCCACAACCTCCTCCACTGGTGTGACCTGAGGCCTACCTCCACTGCTGGGACCAAGGGCCAGCCTGGGACTCGCCAGAGGCCTGCCTCAACTTCTGCTGCAGCCAGAGGCCTGCCTCCACCAGCGCTGCCTGGGAGTCCCTCCCCAACTGAGGGCCTGCCTGGGACTCGCCAGAGGCCTGCCTCCACCACTGCAGCCTGGGACTTGCCTGAGGCCACTCCCCGCAGCCTCCACCACTGCTGTGACCTGAGGCCCACCTCCACTGCTGCTGCCCAGGGCATAACTTTGGGGCTGCCTGGGACTTGTCTTGGGGACCCCCCCAACAGGCCTGCCCCCAACACTGCAACTGAGGGCCTGCCGAGGACTTGCCTGAGGCCTGCCTCCACCACCGCTGCCTAGGACTCGCCTCGGGTGACTGGCCTCGGGCACCTCCCCAAGGACTCCACCGCGACTACTGCCAGAGGCCCACCTCCACCGCTGCTGCCGGGGGCCGACGGAGTATGGCGAGCCCGAAGGTCGCAGGGCCCAGCCGGACCTACGCCGGGGTAGCCGCTGCCTTGGGCTCGGCTGGCCCAACCCCGGCCGCAACCGCATCCCCCTTCAGGCACCTGACCAAACGCCTGGGGGTCAAGGCCTATCCCCATCCCAACATGACCATCGAGGCCTGCAGTAAGGCCATGGCTAGTGTGGTCGGCCCACTGGCCATCGTCGCTGCGGCCCGCATGTACGGGAAGGCCGTCTTCTTTCTCAAGACCGAGCAGGCGGTCCACCTGGCCGTGGAGAGGGGGCTCACTGTGGGCGGGACGTATTTGCCAGTCGACCCTTTGGAGGTCACGGCCCAGAGAGTCGTGATCTCCAACGTCCCGCCCTTCATTGCCAGCGAGCTCCTTCTTCCCCACCTCAACACCTTGGGGGAGATCCGGTCAGGTGTTCAACCGCTCCTGCTCGGTCTTAAGGACCCCACCCTCCGTCACGTGTACTCCTTCCGACGCCAGGTGTTTATTTGCCTGGCCCGGGAGGAGGTCACGGAGGGCTCATTCACCGTCCTCCACGAGGGCGCGGCATACCGCGCCTTCTGGACGGCGGACGGCGTGCGGTGCCACCTGTGCCGTGAGGTGGGGCACATTAGAAAGAACTGCCCCACCCAGAAGGCTGCCCAGCATACACCAACGGCTGCGGGTGGTGCCGCCGCACCCACTCCCCCTCCCCCAAAGTCAACACCACAAGCCCCGGCACCGGGGGCTAAGCCGGAGGCTCCCAATGCCTCAGCCTCTGGCAGGGAGGGGGGTGAGCGTCCGACCGAACGGAAGGCGCTCAGGAAGACGCAACGCGTCAAGCCCGCCCACGGGGAGACCACCCTATCCCCATCCCCTTCCCCTTCCCCTCCACGTAACCCACGACCTGCCCCGCCCCGGCACGACAATGCCCCTGCGGCCGTGCCAGCGTCGCCCCGGCGCGGGAACCCTGACCCCCGAACCCCCAAACCCGTACCTGATCCTGGCCCCACTGACTCCAACCCCGACCCCGTTACAGAAACACCTGAGGCTTCAACCCCTCCTCCGGAGACCGAGCCCCGCCCCACCCATACACCCCCTGACACTAACCTGGGGGGAACCATCGCTGCTCCACTTCCTGCAGCGACCGTGTCTCTGGGCCCCGGAGAGGGAACTGGGCCCCTGCCCCGCCCGCCATCACCTGATATACCAGGGGCGGGGCAGGAAGTGACACGGCTGACCCTCCCCACCCTGGCCACGCCGCTTGACTTCCCCCAGCCAATCGTATTCCGGGAAAGGCGGGGGGGAGGGACCTCGGGCCCCATGACCACCAAGGCGGGCGGGGAGGAGAAGGCTCATAAATCCCCCCCTGTCTCTCTGGGGAAGAGGCACTGGCCCTCGGAGGGGGGAGAAATCCCATCAGCGCGCCGGCGGCGCTGCCCCTCTCCAGGGGATGAGCCGACGGTGTCTCCCCACGGTCCTGCACCATGGCCTGACCTGCCCAAACCCCCAGGGGCGACAGCCGGGCCTTCCACCGCCATAACTCCTCCAGCCCCTGGGGAGGATTTTAATACCGTCACGGGCCATGGTGCAGGCGGCCGCGTTCTTTTTACCATTGGGTCGTCGAGCGGTGGAGGGGAGGAAGGTGTTATCCTCGCTCCTCCCTCCCAGACTGTTTTTCCGGGGGCCTTGGCCCTGGGGGAGGACCTTTTCCCCGAGGAGCCGGGCGTCCCGGTGTCGGGAGAGGAGCGGGGCCCCGAGCCTCTGCCGCCCGGCGACCCGAACTCGGGGCGTTCCGGGAAGGGGTGCGCCGAGGAAGATACGGAAGGTGACCCTGGGGGTGGGGTCACTGGAGGTTTGAGGCCAGTTGGCGGTGCCGGACCAGCCCCCATCCTCTCGGTGGGGGAGGGGTCGGTGACCGAAGGCGACCTCCCGGAGGAGGGTTCTGGATCGGTGGCGGACACCGGGGACGACGCGGAGTCCGTCTCCAGCGACATTTTCGAGTCCCAGGTGCCCCCCACCGATCTCCCCCTCATCCCCCTCGAGGAACTCCGGGAATTTGTCGAGGAAACTCGGAGTCGCCGGGATAGAGCCCAACTGGCGCTCGACCGCTGGAGCTCCTTCGAAAGAAAGCTGCGCGCCAGGCGCCCGGGCTTGACGTCAATGAGCGAAAGCGAGTCAGGAACTTCCTGGGAGCACTCCTGGTGAGGGCGAGGGACTTCTGTGCCCCTCTCTCGTCCTCCCAGTAAATATGTACATAGTTTAACTGTGTGTACTGGTGGTGGTTGCACTATACTTCCGACATGGAGACAACTATAGCCAGCCTCAACATCAACGGCAGCAGGGAGTCACAGCGCAGATTCCAGACCCTCTCGGTCCTTCGGGACGGGAGGTATGCGGTGTGCTTCCTGCAAGAAACCCACACTACCCCGGGAGACGAAGCCACCTGGCTCCTGGAGTGGCGAGGGGGGGTCTACATGAGTCACCTCACCCGCAGATCTGGCGGGGTGGCTATCTTGTTGGCCCCGCATTTTCAGCCGGAGATCTTGGGGGTCAGGGAGCCAGTGCCAGGCCGTTTGCTTCACCTGACGGTTCGGCTGGGGGGCGCGGTGCTTCACTTGGTGAACGTCTACGCTCCCCTGGCCGGGCCGAGGCAAGTGAGCTTCTTCGAAGAAGTGTCCGCTCATCTCGCTTCCATCGACGAGAACCAGTGCGTCGTCCTCGGGGGAGATTTTAACTGCGTCCTCGAGGACAGGGACCACGGCGGTGCCCGCACGAGTTCGACGTCGGGGAGGAGGTTGAGGGACTTGGTCAAGTCCTTGGACCTGGTGGACGTCTGGCGGAATCTCCATCCTGACTCCATCGCCTTCACCTTCGTGAGGCCTGGGGTCGGAGCGTCCAGAATCGACCGCCTGTACGTTTCGCGGGCGTACGCCTCCTGTTTTCCGAAGGCCTCCACGCGGCAGGTGTCGTGCACGGACCATCACCTGGTGTGGGCGGAACTCCTTCCGTTCGGCGCCAGGTTGGGCTCCGCGTACTGGCACTTTAACAACCTGCTGCTGGAGGACGAGCGGTTCCGGGACTCGTTTCGTCGTTTCTGGGCCGGCTGGAGAAGGAAGCTTCCCCTCCCTGAGGCTATGGTGGGACGTGGGCAAGGCTCACGTCCGCGTCTTCTGTCAGGAGTACGCGAGGGGGTCAACGAAGAGGCGGAAATCCAGGATCGGGGAGTTGGAGAGGGAGATGCTCGACCTGGAGTCACGCCTCGGTCAGCCCGACGCGGACCCGGCCCTGCGCGGGGTGTACGAAGAGAAGAAGGCCGCGCTCCGGGACCTGCAGCTCGTCGGGGCTCGGGGCGCGTACGTAAGGTCGCGGCTCCAGCTCCTCCAGGACCTGGACCGCGGCTCCCCCTTCTTCTACTCGCTGGAAAAAAGGCGTGGCACCCGTCAGCAGCTCCTTGTGCTGCTGGCCGACGACGGGTCCCTCGTCTCGGATCCGGAGGGTATCAGGGCCCACGTCCGATCCTATTACACGGCCCTGTTCTCTCCGGATCCATCCAGTGAGGACGCTCGCAGAGTTCTGTGGGAGGACCTGCCGCAGCTCAGCCCGGAGGACGCCGGAAGGCTCGACGCTCCTGTCACCTTAGAGGAGCTGACCGGCGCCCTCGACCGGCTCTCGAGGGGCAAATCCCCGGGGCTGGACGGGCTGACTGTGGAGTTCTTCAGGGCGTTCTGGGACGTCCTGGGGAGCGACTACGCACAGGTCCTGGGGGAGTGTCTAAATGCCGGAGAGCTGCCCCTTTCTTGGCGCAGGGCGGTCATCGTCCTGCTGCCAAAGAAGGGGGACCTTCGTTCTTTGAAGAACTGGCGTCCGGTCTCCCTCCTCAGCACGGACTACAAAATCTTTGCCAGGGTGTTGTCTTCTCGCCTGGCTTCCGTGCTGGCCCACATGATTCACCCGGACCAGTCCTACACGGTCCCGGGCCGGAGGATACAAGACAACGTCCATCTGGTCCGGGACCTGATCCATTTCTGTCGACGGGCTGGTCTGCCGAGCGCCTTCCTGTCTCTCGACCAGGAGAAGGCGTTCGACAGGGTCGATCACGAGTACCTGCTCGGGACTCTGCGGGCGTTCGGGTTCGGGACGCAGTTCGTCGCCCGGATCCGACTTTTGTACGCCGCCGCAGAGTGTCTGGTTAAAGTTAACGGGTCCCTGACGGCGCCCCTTCGCTTCGGGAGAGGAGTGCGTCAAGGCTGCCCCCTGTCCGGCCAGCTGTATTCCCTGTGCGTGGAGCCTTTCCTGCGCCTCTTGCGGAGGAGGTTGTCGGGGCTGGTTCTGCGCGGCGCGGGCGCGGGGGTGGTCCTCTCGGCCTACGCCGACGACGTGCTCCTCACTTTCACCGACCCGGCTGACCTGGGGAGGATGCGCGAGTGCCAGGCCGTGTACTCGGCGGCGTCTTCCGCCAGGATCAACTGGGCCAAATGTTCCGGGCTACTGGTGGGTCCGTGGCGGGTGGACTCCCTGCCGGAGGAGTTTCGGGGGTTCAGCTGGAGTACCACCCATCTCCTCTACCTGGGGGTCTACCTCAGCCCGACCGAGGAATCCTGGCCGGCCAACTGGCAGGAGCTGGAGGCCAAAGTCTCGGCTCGCCTAGGCCGCTGGACAGGACTGCTCCGAGTGCTATCTTACAGGAGCCGAGTGCTGGTCATAAACCAGCTGGTGGCCGCCATGCTGTGGTACCGGCTGGTCACTTTGGTCCCTCCTCCTGGCTTTGTCGCTGACATCCAGAGAACGTTGGTCGACTTCTTCTGGGACAAAAAGATGCACTGGGTCGCTGCGCAGGTTCTGAGTCTCCCCATTGAGGAGGGCGGTCAGTCGCTGGTGTGCGTCCGCACCCAGGTCGCGACCTTCCGCCTTCAGACCTTGCAGCGATACCTTTACGTCGAGCCTCCTCCTAGGTGGTGCGCCCTGGCGACGTATTTTTTCCGCCAGGTGCGTAACCTCAACTACGACACGCAGCTCCTGTTCGTCGACCGTGACGGTTTGGAGGTCGCCCTCAAGGTGCTGCCTGTCTTTTACCAGGACCTGATCACTGTCTGGAACATGGTCGAATCGCGTCGCGCCTACCCTCCGGCAGGAGTAGCGGCTGTCGTCAGGGAGCCGTTGCTCAGGAATCCGCACCTCCGTGCTCGCGGGTTCGAGTGGCTGTCGGAGGGGAGGGCCGTGGCGGCGAGGGTGACCAGGGTCGGGGACGTGCTGGGTGCCGGGGGGCTGGGCTGGACGTTGCCGCAAGACATAGCGAGCAGGGCAGCGGTAGACGTCCGGTACGTGGCCACCGGCATCCGATGCCTTAAAACGGCGGTGCTCGGACCCGACGTAGTGCACCAGTTGGAGGACGCTCAGGTGTGCGGTGGGATCCCGTCCCCGCTCACCCCAGCCCGGACGGAATTTCACATCGGCCCCAAGGTCCCGTACTTCCCGCGGGAGCCTGTGCCCCACAACCTGAGCCGCCTCCGTAATTTTAGTTTTGTCCCGTTCAAGGACGTTAAAAGGCGGGTCCTGTACAGACTGCTGCTGCACACCGTCCACCTCTTCTCCCTCATCCACCGCCCGGACACGCCCTGGCGTGCCCATTTGCCACCGGGCGGTGGGGATCCCCAGTGGAGGGCTCTCTACGCAGGAGTCCTCCCCCTTTCTCTCGGGGATCTGGGGTGGAGGGTGCTGCACGCAGCAGTCCCCTGCAACCGCAGATTGCGGTGGTTCACGGACTCCCAGCCCAACTGCTTGTTCTGTGGCGCTGTGGAGTCCGTGGACCATGTGTATGTTGGGTGTGGGCGTTTGCACTCCCTTTTTGATTTTCTGAAAAACCTTCTCCTCTGCTTTTGGTTGCACTTCAGTCCCACGCTCCTGATCTTCGGGCACCCAGTGCGGAGGAGGGAGGGCAGGTCTGAAGACCTCCTCGTGGGTCTGCTCCTGGGCCTGGCCAAACTGGCCATAAACAGGTCCAGGCAGCGGGCCGTGGAGGGGGTCGTTAGGGCCGACTGCCTGCCTCTCTTCTGCAGTTACGTTAGGGCCCGGGTGTCCTTGGAGAAGCAGCACGCGGTGTCCACCAACACCCTGGAGTTGTTCAGGGAGAGGTGGGCGCCACAGGGAGTGGAGTGCATTATTTCCCCCTCCAACTCTATTTTGATTTAGTCCCTGCCCTCCCCTTCACTGTTTGATCACACAGCATTGCCCTTTGATGTGAAGGGCACTGCTTGTCACAGGCCACCCGGGTGTTTTCCTATCTTCCTGATGGTGGGAATTGAATAAAGATTTGTGCACTTCGTGTCTCTCACTGTGTCTCACAACTACACACAAAAAGAAAAGAAAAAAAAGAAAAAAATAATAAACAGAAGTGCGTGATCACACAGCATTGCCCTTTTTGATGTGAAGGGCACTGCTTGTCACTCGGGTGTTTTCCTATCTTCCTGGTGGTGGAAATTGAATAAAGATTCGTGCACTTTGTAAAAAAATTTAAAAAATTTTTAAAAATATATAACCAGGAGATGCCCTTTGATGTGAAGGGCACTGCTTGTCACAGGCCACTCGGGTGTTTTCCTATTTTCCTGGTGGTGGAAATTTAATAAAGATTTAGAAGAAAAAAAAAAGAATAAAAAATATGACCTGGAGATGGCTATGTCTGGGCCTGGGTGTCCCTGGAGAAGGACCATGGGTATCTAGCAACTCCCTCGAGCGGTTCAGGGAGAGGTGGGCACCGGAGGGAGTGGAGCGCTTTATTTGCCCCTCCAACTCTATTTTGATTTAATCCCTGCCCTCCCCTTCACTGTTTGATCACATCTCATCAAAGGGCAATGCTAAGGGCACTGCGTGTCACAAAAAAAGAAAAAGAAGAAAAAAAAATAAACAGAAGAGAGGGCAGGTCTGAAGACCTCCTCGTGGGTCTGCTCCTGGGCCTGGCCAAACTGGCCATAAACAGGTCCAGGCAGCGGGCCGTGGAGGGGGTCGTTAGAGCCGACTGCCTGCCTCTCTTTCGCAGTTACGTTAGAGCCCGGGTGTCCTTGGAGAAGCAGCACGCGGTGTCCACCAACACCCTGGAGTTGTTCAGGGAGAGGTGGGCGCCGCAGGGAGTGGAGTGCATCATTTCCCCCTCCAACACTATTTTGATTTAGTCCCTGCCCTCCCCTTCACTGATCACAAAGCGTTGCCCTTTGATGTGAAGGGCACTGCTTGTCACTGGCCACTCGGGTGTTTTCCTATCTGCCTGATGATGGAAATTGAATAAAGATTCGTGCACCTTGTGTCTCTCACTGTGTCTCACACCTGCACACACACACCATGGGTGCTGGGGAATAAATAAGCACTACTGCAGTTAGGCAGTAGTGTGGGCGGGGAGGGTGGGGGGAGAAAATAAAAGAAAAAGAGGGAAAAAAATAACAGGAGTGTCACAGGTTCTGTTCACTCTGAGCACTGGCTCTGAGGGAGCTGGATCAGCATTGAGATCTCTCCACATGGAAGTAAAGAGTAACTTGGTGACAGGATACCGGCCTTTGTGGAGCTATTTCAGAGAGGCCAGTGTTTTCGAGTAAAGGATGGTAGATTTAAAACAAGGATGAGAAGGAATTTTTTTTATTGTATTCATTCATGGGACGCGGGCATCATTGGCCAGTTCAGCATTTATTGCCCATCCTTAATTAAGAATCAACCACATTGTTGTGGCACTACAGTCACATGTAGGCCTGTGTAGTCAGAGCAGTTAAGAATGGTAGGTTACTTCCCTAGTGGGTTATTCCCCAAAAATCAACAATGGCTTTATGGTCACTATTAGATTCTCAATTCAACAGTTTTATTGGATTTCAGTTCAACTATCTGCTGCAGTGGGATTCAAACTCAAGTCTCCGGAACAGTACTTTCGTCTCCAGATTAACAGCCCAGCAACGGTTAGGCCAATACCTCCCTCCAAAATGGCTTCTCTTGAAGGGTCAAGAGTTCACTCTCCCAGAATGTAATGGACATCAGGCCAGAGTAAATTCAGGGAGGAGATGGACAGAGTTTTAGTCAGTGACGTGTTGAAGAGTGGGCAACAAAGTGGAGTTGAGGTCATGCTGTGATCGCAATGAATGAAGGACCAGGCTCGAGGGGCTGAATGGCCTACTGCTGCTCCGAGCTCTTCTGCTCCTAACTCACTGACTCACTGCCGGGCCCACGTTGAGACCTTTCCCAGCCACAAACAAATGGATGGCACGTAAATCCCTTTCTCCCCTTTGATGTTGAAATAAAAGGTGGAAGCCGAGATCAAAGATTGGATTTTGTATTTGACAGGACTTTTATTGGCAGCTGGAGGGTGTGCGGTAAATCACAGTCTGCTGTGGATTGACAGCAAGCTGAATTGCAAATGTTGACCCTGGGTTAATATGACAGCACATATTTTACATAGATGAGATAAAAAAAGCAACATAATTAGTTACTGTGAGAGTGCAGATACAGTTTACTGCAGACAAAGTGCAATAGCCAAATAGTTAAGCTGTTGTGCAAATGAAGGAATTGTCACACTAAGCCTTAATTTTACACATTGGGTTTTTTTATATTCCTGTCAGAACGTGTGTTATTTTAAGCATGTGTTAGGCAGGGACATAGGTGTGGCATTTGCAAGGATGCTGCTGACAGGATATCGTCTGTAAAGACAAATTAATCAAATACTCAGTGAAGGGGGAGACAGTGGCATACTATTGATGTTACCGGGCTAGTAATCCAGACAGGAAAAAGTGAGGTCTGCAGATGCTGGAGATCAGAGCTGAAAATGTGTTGCTGGAAAAGCGCAGCAGGTCAGGCAGCATCCAAGGAACAGGAAATTCGACGTTTCAGGCATAAGCCCTTCATCAGGAAACCTGACTTCCTGATGAAGGGCCTATACCCGAAACATCGAATTTCCTGTTCCTTGGATGCTGCCTGACCTGCTGCGCTTTTCCAGCAACACATTTTCAGTAGTAATCCAGACACTCAGCATAATGGCTGAGGGTCACCAATTCATGCCCATAGCAACCATGAGGATTTTGAATTCAATTATTCCATAAATCTGGAATTAAAAGCCATGCTCAGTAATAGTGAAAATTAATGAACCAGGTGGGTTTTGGAACAGTTGATAAGTTCAACATCGACCTTCAGAGGAGGAAAATCTGCCATCCTTCTCTGGTCGGGACTACATGTGACTCCAGACCCACCACAAGAGGGCTCTTGCTTAACTGCCTTCTGAAAAGACCCAGCAAACCACAACAGGGCAGGCAACGAAATGTTGACCTTACAATGATGTTCACCTCCCACCAAAGGAACAGATAAACCCATCGTACGACCCCACAGTCAAAAACCTTGCATTTCGATAACAGCCCTTCAAACCCCTTTGCAGCAAATAAACTCTTTCTGTTCACAGAATCCCGAAAGTGTGGAAACAGGCCATTTGGCTCAAAAGGTCCACACTAACGCTCCAAAGAGTATCTCACCCAGATTATACAGCACCATCAACTGAGCCACCGTACCACACCATTCAAAGTTTGTGCGAAAATTTGTAGCTCGGGTGCTTGTTGTAGTGGTTCTGTTCGCCGAGCTGGAAGTTTTTGTTGCAAACGTTTCGTCCCCTGGCTAGGAGACATAATCAGTGCTGTGGAGCCTCCTGCGAAGCGCTTCTTTGATGTTCCTTCCGGCATTTATAGTGGTCTGTCCTTGCCGCTTCCGGGTGTCAGTTTCAGCTGTCCGCTGTAGTGATTGGTATATTGGGTCCAGGTCGATGTGTCTGTTGATGGAATTTGTGGATGAATGCCACACTCAGACAACAAGCAACATGAATTCGACTGGGAAAACACTACTATCATAGGGCAAGCCAGACAGAGAACAGCCAGGGAATTCCTAGAGGCATGGCATTCATCCACAAATTCCATCAACAGACACATCGACCTGGACCCAATATACCAATCACTACAGCGGACAGCTGAAACTGACACCCGGAAGCGGCAAGGACAGACCACTATAAATGCCGGAAGGAACATCAAAGAAGCGCTTCGCAGGAGGCTCCACAGCACTGATGATGTCTCCTAGCCAGGGGACGAAACGTTTGCAACAAAAACTTCCAGCTCGGTGAACAGAACCACTGTACCACACCATCCACTGAGCCACTGTACCACACCATCCACTGAGCCACTGTACCGCACCATCCACTGAGCCACTGTACTACACCATCCACTGAGTCACCGTACCACACCATCCACTGAGCCACCGTACCACACCATCCACTGAGCCACCGTACCGCACCATCCACTGAGCCACCGTACCACACCATCCACTGAGCCACTGTACCACACCATCCACTGAGCCACCGTACCACACCATCCACTGAGCCACCGTACCGCACCATCCACTGAGCCACCGTACCACACCATCCACTGAGCCACCGTACCGCACCATCCACTGAGCCACTGTACCACACCATCCACTGAGGCACCGTACCGCACCATCTGAGCCACCGTACCACACCATCCACTGAGGCACTGTACCACACCATCCACTGAGCCACCGTACCACACCATCTGAGCCACCGTACCACACCATCCACTGAGACACCGTACCTCACCAACCTTTGAAGTGTATTCACCGGTCTCATGTGGGAATCGTGTGTTCTCAGAGCTTCACAGGCACCAAGGGTGTAAATATTGAGCAGATCTTCTATTTTTCAGTTACATCAGTCATGAGAGGAAACGTATCGTCATGGATCCTCCAAAAACATCTCTGCTCTGTTTTGAAAGTGTGCCCTAGTTACGATCTTTACTGTCCACCTCAGCTTGCAAAAAGGGGTCCCTTTCTGATCATTTCTCTCAAACACTCCCACTGAGTTCACAGCTCTCACTATCTTCGACTGTACTTTCCTTTGTTATAAGCGCCAGACGGGGAGTGTGCTTTGACCAATGTCTTTCTGTCTGAGAGGTGACTGCTCCTTCTGAGTCAAGACAAATAATACTTGGACCAACAATTTAATAAAGTGTCATGTGAAATCTCGTGCACTGCCTCTCAAACCTGCAATGCTGGCATCTAAAGGCAGTAGAGGTGGTGGAGGGGCAGGTATTGCACAATAGTGTGTGGGAGATGAGATGCTGCAGGACAGGTTTTAATAGGTGCACAACACCTCAAGATGGCTTTGAAATGTGGAGCAAAACGTTAATGTAAAGTCTCAGCGGCTGCAAACAACACGAAACTGATTCTTTCTCATTCTGAACTGTAAGTATTCTCCAACTTGCTCTGACATACAACGCTGTGGGTGACGTGGGGCTGGGAGGACAAGGTCTGTGTACTCACACAGTATTTACAACCCCCTGCTCGTGCTGTGTTCATCAAAACAAGGTCCTTATGACATTCCATGGCCCTTTCTGTTAGTGTCCTCCATGTCCCACTGTATTGAGGACTATGCTAAACTGAGTGTTGTGAATGCTGACTGCTCACATTGTGAAGGACCTGTCCTGTTTTTAATACTCCCCACACAGCTTCACTGGGAATGAGATTACAGCAGGGGGTACTGTCACTGTGGCTGTGAGACTACAAAGGTCCTGACAAAGTGAGGAGGATCCGATAATCCACAAAGCTCAGGACCATACAATGAAAAGTCAGGCCTTGGGTAGTGTTGCAGCACAGAGAGATCTAGGGGTCGAGATACATTATTCTTTGAAGTTTGTATCACATGTAGACAGGAAGGAAGTGAAGACTGCAGATGCTGGAGATCAGAGTCAAAAGGTATAGCACTGGAAAAGCACAGCAGGTCAGGCAGCATCCAAGGAGCAGGAGAGTCGACATTTGCTGATGAAGGACATATGCTCGAAATGTTGATTTTCCTGTTCCTCGATTGCTGCCTGACATGCTGTGCTTTTCCAGCGCCACACTCTTCGACTCGCATGTAGACAGGATGATTAAGAAGGCATTTAGCACACTGACCTCCATTGCTCAGACCTTTGCGTGTCGGAGTTAGGACCGATGTTGAAGTTGTACAGGATATTGGTGAGGCATCTTCTGGAATACTGTGTGCACTTCTGTTCACCCAGTTATAGGAAGGATATTATTAAAGTGGAGAGGATTCAGAAGAGAGTTATCAGGATGTTGTCGGGTATGGAGGGTTTGAGTTATCAGGGGAGGCTGGGCCTCTTTTCCACTGGAGCACAGGAGGGTGAGGTGCTAAACCTGAGAGAGGATTATTACATCATGAGGGAGATGAGGTGGGTGTCTTTTCCCTAGGGTGGGGGATTGCGAGACTAGGGGGCATTGTTCTAGGTCAGAAGAGAAAGCTTCAAGAAACAAAATGAGGGGTAACATTTTTACACAGAATGAACTTTCAGAGGAAGTGGTGGATGGAGGTACAGTTACAACATTTAAAAGACTTTTGGAACAGTTTATGAATAAGAAATATTTGGAGGGATATGGGCCAAGTGCAGGCAGGTGGGACTACTTTAGTTTGGGAACATGGTTAGCATGGACTGTTAGGACTGGAGGGTCTGTTTCCATGCTGTATGACTCTAAAACTCTGTGATCAGCAGCAAACTCCAGCCTCCAGAGTAAGAGGTGGAAGTGAAAGGCTCACTCAGGAGGTGGGGTAGCTACAGGAGGCCCAGAGTCTATCGCCCTCAATGCCATTTCCTCCAGTCGAGTGAGGCACAGGGTCCCTACAGACTGAGATTCCCCCAGGACCCTGTCACAGGGTGATGCTGATTACTGCAATGGGACCTGGGATGTGAAGCTGGGAAGGTGGGGGCTGTCTGCTGCCCGTACAAGTGATAATAGCTCATGCAATGTTGCTTCCAAGATCCAATGGGGACCCGCGTGGGATCTCCCCATCCTCAACCTACAAGTGTCAAATCACACCACCTTATCTCACCTCCCTGTGATGCCAACATAGCCAGCACCCCCCTTCAGCAGGGCACATCCTCTACACATTGGAACCCTATCAACACAGCTAACTTCCTCAATGGAATCAGGTTTAGGAAAATGTGAGGTTGCATACTTTGGCAGGAAGACAAGAGGAGCTGAATATTGCTTATGTTAAGAAAGACTGCAGAAAGGTGTGGAACAGAGGGATCTGAGAGTCCTTGTCCATGAATCACAAAAGGCTAGCATCCAAGTTCAGCAGGCATAAGGGGAATGGAGTATAAAAGTAGGGAGGCCTTGTTGAAATGATACAAGGAACGTGTTAGACCACAGCTGGAATACTGTGACCAGTTTTGGGTCCCTTATTTAAGGAATTACAAACTGGTATTAGGGACAGCCCAGAGAAGATTCACTGGGCTGATACCTCGAACGGATCATCTATTTAATGGGGAGAGGGAAAGTGGATTTGGCCTGTTCTCATTCAGTTAAGGAAAATGAGACACAACCTTTTTGACACTTAAGATTCTCAGGGAACTTGATTGGACAGATGTGGGAGGATTGTTTCCCCTTGTGGGAGAGTCTAGGATCAGAGGGCATCGTTATAAAGTGAAGACAGAGGTGAGGAGCAGTTTCTTCTCTCAGAGGGCATTGAGTCTGTGGAATTCTCTACCTCAGAGGGCCGTGAATCTGTGGAATTCTCTACCTTAGAGGGCCGGAAATCTGTGGAATTCTCTACCTCAGAGGGCCGGAAATCTGTGGAATTCTCTACCTTAGAGGGCCGTGAATCTTTGGAATTCTCTACCTCAGAGGGCCGGAAATCTGTGGAATTCTCTACCTTAGAGGGCCAGGAATCTGTGGAATTCTCTACCTCACAGGGCCGTGAATCTGTGGAATTCTCTACCTCACAGGGCCAGGAATCTGTGGAATTCTCTACCTCAGAGGGCCGGAAATCTGTGGAATTCTCTACCTCACAGGGCCGTGAATCTGTGGAATTCTCTACCTCACAGGGCCGTGGATCTGTGGAATTCTCTACCTCACAGGGCCAGGAATCTGTGGAATTCTCTACCTTAGAGGGCCGTGAATCTGTGGAATTCTCTACCTTAGAGGGCCGTGAATCTGTGGAATTCTCTACCTCACAGGGCCGTGAATCTGTGGAATTCTCTACCTCACAGGGCCGTGGATCTGTGGAATTCTCTACCTCACAGGGCCAGAAATCTGTGGAATTCTCTACCTTAGAGGGCCGTGAATCTGTGGAATTCTCTACCTTAGAGGGCCGTGAATCTGTGGAATTCTCTACCTCACAGGGCCGTGAATCTGTGGAATTCTCTACCTTAGAGGGCTTTTGAATCTGAGGCATTCAGTATATTCAGGGTTATGATAGACTGATGTTTAATCAATAAGAGCATCAAAGGTTATGGGAAGAGGCAGGAAAATGGAGTTGAGGATAATCTAATCAGCCATGATCTTGTGAATGACAGAGCAGACTCAATGGGCAGAATGGCCTCCCTGTCCTCCTATGGTGTTATGGTTTCATTCTAACAACGTACATGTCACTTGCAGTCATCGGTCCCACATCCTCAATATATGCACCAGGTACTCTGGGCTCTGGGAGACGCCATACCTCGATATCCATGAGAACTCTTGTGTTAATGCTTTGTTTCAAAGGCTGAATGTCTTTCGGGATGGTGGCTGGGAGGCAAGAGCTACCCTCTGCAACCAGGCCAGATGTCTCTGTCAGCAGGTACCTGAGCCGGGAGACCAGAAGCAGGCTCCTGAGGAAGACGAGGAGGACATTGAGCAAGTACATCACCTTCATCATGATAGAGTAGCACAGTGTCAGGTGCAGCAAACCACGAAGGACTTAATCGATCCCCAGTCCCAGTGGATGTGGTCTGGGTGCGATGATCACTGATTGCTGTAAATCTGTTTTTTGATTGGAAGGTAAGCAGTCTATTGAGGCAAAAATAGCTTCTGTTTGTTTGTAACTGGGCTACACTGTGCACCGGGTCAGAGGAGCACTGATTTAGATGGGGTTGTGTGATGGGAAATGTCAAATGACAGGGAATCTGTGTGGCTTGGTGCTTAAACGGCAAAGGGTATAAGAATGTGCAGCTGCTTGTGCAATGAAATGTCAGACATGACAACTACACACTCTGGTTTGTGGTCACTCTCCCCAGTGGAAAGGATCTGTGGACTGCCATTTCTTGACAGGGTACCCACCTGGACTTCAAAGATGGTATGAATGCCAGGGATCCCAGGATATTCAGGCAGTGTAGCCTAAACTTCCATCGACGGTGAATGTGAAGATACAGCATTTTTTTATAATTCACTAACGGAATAAAGGTATCTCTGGCTAGACCAGCATTTATTGCCCATCCCTAATTGCCCAGAGGGCAGTTCAGAGTCAACCACATTACTATGAGTCAGGAGTCAGATGTAGGCCAGACCAGGTAAGGATGGCAGTCTCCTTCTCTAAAGGACATTTGTGAGCCAGA
Organism: Hemiscyllium ocellatum; assembly: GCF_020745735.1. Taxonomy (NCBI): domain Eukaryota; kingdom Metazoa; phylum Chordata; class Chondrichthyes; order Orectolobiformes; family Hemiscylliidae; genus Hemiscyllium; species Hemiscyllium ocellatum. Next base: position 5,180,023 of record NC_083422.1, on the reverse strand, counting down.
TGGGATTTCCCCGACAATGGATTCATGGACATCATTAGACTTTTAAGTCCAGATTTTTTTTAATTGAATTCAAATTTCACGATTTGCTCTGACAGGATTCGATCCAGGGTCCCCTGAACATTTCCTGGTTCTCTGGATGAGCAGTCTGGTGATAATACTGCTAGGCCATTGCCTCCCGCACCATGCCAAAATATTAAGGTCTAACATCAACTTTCGTAGAGCAGGGCGTCTCGATATCGAGGTGTCCCAAGGTCAGCTGTGAAACTGCGCTGCACTGACTGTTTTTCTTTGCCTGGACTTTCACACTCAGCCCACTGTGACATTTTCCCACTTAATTCTTTTAATGTATTCTTGTTGATCTTTACAGTCATTCTCTGACATCTCCACGTGGTCACTCTCCCGAAACTTTGTCTCCTGCTCTCTCTCTCTCTCTCTCTTTCTTTCCTCCTGTCTGAGGTATCGTGGTTTTTGCTTTCTCTTTTAATTCCAAAACAATGCAAAACTTATAAACAGAATAATTACAGCTCCAAGAAAATTAAACTTGAAAGCGTTCAGAAGAGATTTACAAGGATGTTGCTGGGATTAGAGGATATGAACTCTAGGGAGAGACTGAATAGATTGGAGTTCTTTTCCCTGGAGTGTCAGAGGTTGAGGGGTGACCTTATGGAAGTTTATAAAATCATGAGGGGCATGGATAAGGTGAATAAGGTAGGGGAGACCAAAACTAGGGCATAGGTTTAAGGTGAGAGAGTAAAGATTTAACAGGGGCCTGAGGGGCAGCTTTTTAACGCAGAGAGGGGCGCATGTATGGAATGGGCTACAGGGGAAGTGATAGAGATTGGTAACATTGCAACATTTAAAAGGCATTTGGATGGATGCACAAATGGGAAGGGTTTAGAAGGGTATGGGCCAAGTGCTGGCAAATGGGGCTAGATCAGTTTTGGACATTGGACGAGTTGGACCGAAAGGTCTGATTCTAAGCTGTATGACTCTATGTTTGGGGCAATAAGGTAACTCACCAGCCCTTGTGGAGGAAAACCCTCCATGAAATTCACTAAAACTTCACCGATTTCTGATAAGTTTCAGTCCTACATTTGTCAGGTATATCAGTGTCTGGGCTAACACTGAGCTTTTGAATTAGTCAGAGCAGCACACCTCCTACAGCCAACTGTGGCTCCAATTATGCTGGGGTATGACATCGTTATGCTGGGGTATGACATCGTTATGCTGGGGTATGACATCGTTATGTCCTCGGGTCACAGGTTAAGGTAATGCAATGTCATGAGCACAAAGGTGTAACTGACAGGCTAACTGTGAGTCATAGCACAGCAGACCCCTCACTCCAACTCACCGCCACATCATCAACTCCTTTACAAGGTGCTGTGCACTCATATATATATATAACTCCCAAAAACATTGTGGGCGGCACAGTGGCACAGTGGTTAGCACTGCTGCCTCACAGCGCCTGTGACCCGGGTTCAATTCCTGACTCAGGCGACTGACTGTGTGGAGTTTGCACGTTCTCCCCATGTCTGCGTGGGTTTCCTCCGGGTGCTCCAGTTTCCTCCCACAGTCCATAGATGTGCGGGTCAGGTGAATTGGCCATGCTAAATTGCCCGTAGTGTTAGGTAAGGGGTAAATGTAGGGGTATGGGTGGGTTGCGCTTCGGCGGGTCGGTGTGGACTTGTTGGGCCGAAGGGCCTGTTTCCACACTGTAAGTAATCTAATCTAATCTAATCGCAAAGTCTACCCCCAATTACACTTTGTAAACCAGGAGTCCATCTGCATTGGAGATGGGGCACATTGATTGTCATCCTCTTAATGATCATGGGTCAGACCACAAAGCCTCTGCCTGGAAAGCTCCTCCATCTTCTCCCACACAGGAGGCTCCAATGCAACAGTAGCACACAAGTGGAAATGGAAAGTAGCTGCCCCTTTTGTAAAGGCACTCGTGATGTCAGTGGGTCTTCCTGAGTCACACAAAATCCAAGCAAAAATAGGGTGGATCAGAAATGGATGGTGGTGTGATTCTGAAAATAAAGGCCATTATACGTGAGGTAGGAGCTTGGAGGGGTGAACAGTCAAGACATATTCGGGGAATCAAGGATAGTAGGGGATAGGGCAGGATCAGGTGTTTGGATCAGCCATAATCCTATTGATTGGTGGAGCAGATTCAAGAGCTGAATAGCCTCCACTTTTTCCTATCAGTAAAGGCCTGCCCGATGTACCAGATGGTACCAATGGGAAATAACACAGTAGCACTGGGGAAGAGAGTAAGAATATCAAATGCACTGCCTGAGGCTTTCTCAAGGGAGAGAACTGGTTATCTGAAAAGAAAGACCAGGCCAATTAATGGATGAAGTAGTTGAGGGTGGCACTATGTTCATTTCTCATTTGGAGAGTTGGTACAGACACAATGGGCCAAATGATTGCTTTCTGTGCTGTAAAACAATTCTGTGAAATTCTGGAACATAAACATTTGCAACTTCAACTGGAAAATACTGAGACAATTTGGAACATCGTGGGTATTCTAGCCTTAATATATAATTAATGGATCTTAACAACACGATAACCAAAGGCAATAACTGCAAACATTAAAGTGATATCTTGACAGAGCATCCTCTCAAACTCTGTCAAGCTGCCTGTGTTTAATAGCAGTATGCACAGCAGGTAAACTGTGAAGAAACAACTATATTATTCAATATCCGTTTATGTTTGATGCTTGCATGCTACTGTCTTAATGTCAGTGCTAGCACTTTTAACTGATATGTTGTTTTACATCTCGTAGTCAATATGTCAATGTGTCTTTACAAGACATGGACGTGATACCATCAGAGTATCTTGCTATGTAACCCATGGCTATGACGATCTCATACTCCATCTTACCTCAGATCACTTGACACATGACACACTACAAAATACATGCTGCTCTGTTGTAGTGTCATAGTGAGCCTGGCCACGTATGTGCCTGAGTAACACAATGCTTGTACACAAAAGATCGCTGTGATACATGCCTGTTGGATTATTTCACACCATGGGATCCATGTCCAGCTTTTTTTTATGTAGTGAGAGATACATAAAGATTGTTACAACAGGAAATTGGTGAAAAACCCTGAGTCAGGATACTGGAGATGTCAGCCCAACTCCAGAGCGGTCAATCCAAAGTCTCCTATGTCATTTTCATTTAACATAGACATTAAATTGCCTGATCCTTTCTGTCTTTGTTATACACATGCAATTACACCACACAGGTTGACTCCCTTATGTCCTACAGCAGTAGTTACAGTTCATTTGTTAAGATTTGACTTTGAGGCACGTTGGTATATCCTGAATCCTTTCCATGCCCTCAACAATCCCATGCAGTGACCAGAATCAGGAGATGGCCAGTTGAAACTTTTTCCCAAGTGGAGTGTTTCAGGGAACTAAGGGACTATGGACCCAGAACAAATTTACTCAACAAAATATTGGTCATGCTTAAAGGGAATTTATTCCAAACGTTTAATAGGCTGGAATAAAAAATCTTCAACTTCTTAATTCTCATACCTTCTGTTCTCTTAGTCCGGTCAAAAATCTAAATAATTCATGAATATAGTCATTATTCATTGCCTCAGTTATTTGAAAAATGTGCTTTATGTGCCAGCTCTACATTCTGATCATCAAAGTTACTTCCTGCCAGGTCAGCCGAACATTCTGAAACTTGGCAGCCATCTTCCCTGTGCTCCAACCTGAGGCCTTTCACTCCACACGTTGTGGCAGTTGGACACATATCAAAGCTGAGCTCCAACACATGATGCAGACTTGAAACAAATCTCTCTCAAGCAATAGCCAATATCTAGGAATTGAATTTCCCATTTGTAGCATGGGAACAACTACACCCCCACCGCCCACTCATCTCTGGGTAACGACTGTACATTTTGTTTACACATTCATGCAGAGGTGGGATTAGATTAGGTTGGGATAGCTGGTCAGCATGGACGGATTGGACCGAAGGGTCTGTTTCCATGCTGTACATCTCTATGTTTATTCTCTTGCTTATAAACCACTCTGGCCACTTGCTTTGTCTCCAGTTGAACGGTGTATCTATTTCAGATTTATTACCTGATCCCTTCTCTTAGCTTTATTAGGAAAATGTATCTCACAACTTGTTTGTTTAGTTTGGTTTGTTTAGTTCAGCCTCTTCCTAACTTGACTCCCTCCTGTATCCCAGACTTAGTTCTATCCATTTATCCTAATCCCAGCTTTCCATTGTCACCTGTGTGTGCTTTAGCCAACCTCATTTAAATCCACATATTTTGTCTTCTGTAAAAGGCACAGAGACAATCACTTCAGATGTTTCATAGACAACCTGATGAGAAATATTATCATACACCTCTGGATCAGGTGGGATTTGAACCCAGGCCTCGAGACAAGGTCACTACCACTGCAACACAAGAGCCCATTAGCAGAACGCATTATCAGGTATGATTTTAAACAAAACAGCCAAATCAACTGAAGAACTTTCATCTACTAATTTGCTCACTTCCTCATTAAAATGTCCCAGTAGAAGGGCAGAGCATGACCTATTGCCTCAAGCCATACAAATAATCCTAACATCCCCTCGCTCTTTAAAATACTGAAATATACGTGCAAGCATTAGTCTTTTATTCCCCAATCTCAGCTTGATCTTCCTTGGAATATTGGTAGTATCTGAACTAATTGATAGTTCAAACTCCTGAAAACAACCAAAGCCGCACATACTTTGTCTGTCTTTTCCTTGAAGATTATGTTTTGCACTTTAGCTGGATCATCTTTGAGCTGTTTCCTAAAATAAACTTCAATAATGTACGGGTATGTCTCAGATAGTTACAACGGTTCTCTTCTTGTTATTCTTGTTATAAATAGCCCCTGCTATTTAATGTCACGATGCTCTGTCCAGTATTTAACAAGTTCCTTCAACATTAGACAGGATATAACACAGACTTTTACAGGCAGTTAAAGTGGAAGCACTATTGAGCAAGTCAAGACCCCAAACCCAGCAATGGGATGAATGAACAGTCAATCTGTTTTGGGTGAGGTTGCTGAAACTTAAAAAAAATTACAAAATTAAGCTGGATTTTCTTTGCAAAAACATTGTGACTCTTGATGATCATATCAAACAGTGCAGCACAGAAACGAACCATTTAGCCCACGATGTTGTGCCGAACAGGATGCCAGATCCCTTCTGCCTGTCCTGGGTCCATATCCCTCATATTCCTTGCACATTTAAATCCCTTAAGTGCCTCTATCAGATCTGCCTTAGACACCACCACCGCTGGCAGTGGGGTTCAGACTCCTACCACTCTCACTATACAATAAAACTTGCTGCTCACATTTGCTTTGAACTTTCCCCCCTCACCTTAAATACATGTCCCCTAGTATGAGACATGTCAACTTTGTGAAAAAGATTCTGCACATCAACCCTATCTATGCATCTCATAATTTTATAAACTTCTGTATCATAGAATTCCTCCAGTGTGAAACAGGCCATTTGGCCCAACAAGTCCACCCTCACCCTCCAAAGAGTATCCCACCCAGAGCCATTTCCCTACCACTCTACATTTGTCCTGACTCATGTATCTAGTCCACACATCCCTGAACACTGTGGGTAATTTAACCACCTGACCCGCACATCTTTGGACTGCAGGAAGAAACCGGAGCACTGGGAGGAAACCCACGCAGACATGGGGAGATAGTGCAAACTCCACACAGATGGTCGCCCGAGGCTGGAATCGAACCTGGGTCAAGCCCCTATCAAGTCTCCCTTCAGCCCCCACTACTCTAGAGTAAACAGCCTGAGGTTTTCTAGCCTGGCCCTCAGTTTGGTGCACATCTTCCCAGTGAGTATAAGGCTTGGGGTGTCATGTTTTGGCTGTACAGGGCATTGGGGAGGCCACTTTTGGAAGGCAGCTTACAATTCTGATTGCCTTTCTATTGGAAGGATACCGTGAAACTTGAGAGGGGGCAGAATAGATTTATAAGGATATTGCCAGGGTTGGAGGGTGTGAACTCTAGGGAGAGGTTGAACAGGCTGGGGCTGTTTTCCCTGGAGCGTCGGAGGCTGAGGGATGACCTTATAGAGGTTGATAAAATCATGAGGGGCATGGATAGGGTGAACAGCCAAGGGATGGGGGAGTCCAAAACTAGAGGGCGTTGTTTTAAAGTGAGAGGGGAAAGATTTAAAAGGGACCTGAGGGGCGACTTTTTCATGCAGAGGGTGGTGAGTGTATGGAATGAGCTGCCAGAGGAAGTGTTGGAGGCTGGTACAATTACAACATTTAAAAGGCATCTGGGTTGGTACATGAGTAGGAAGGGTTTGGAGGGATATGGGCTAAATGCTGGCAAATGGGAACCAGATTAATTTAGGATATCTGGTTGGCATTGTCAAGTTGGACTGAAGGATCTCACTCTATTCTGTATGACTCGATGATCCTATGACTCTGTGACCGTGGGTCACAGCTTCCAGTCAGGTCATGAGATGAGGTTCCACCAGTTGGAAATGGATAGGAAAGGTTTAGAGGGATATGGGCCTGCAAATGGGGCTAGTTCAGTTTAGGATACCTGGTCAGTATGGATGAGTTGGACTGAAGGATTTGTTTCCATGTTGCATGACTCTATGGCTCTATAAGTGTCCTGGAGATTCAACGATGTTGTATGTGCTAGATGAATGCAAGTTATTGTTGCTACTTTCTCCATTGGATGTGTATTGCTCGGAATCCTTCAACATGCAGATTGAAGAGTTTAGAGGGCATTAAACAGGGCTCGTCGACACTGACTCCAAATCTGGCCAAGTACACTGGCCATTCCTCATGACACAAGGTGGGGTTAGCATGGCTTTTGTACTTAGCCCCTGTGTGGATGCCTGTTTAAACTCTGTGTGGATGTGATATCGCCAAACTAGCTGATACACACACATAAATCGTGAGGTTTGAGTGCAGAAAGCTTCCAGCTCCTCGCAACCATGGCAACGGGAGTTAACCGTGTGGGTTAGAGATACCAGTTGCGTCTAATGAATAGTAATGAATCTCGAATGAAAAAGGGAGAAACAGCAGCCGAGTGGTTGGAAGTTCAGTGAATGCCAGTGAAGGATCCAACTGGAAGACTGAGCTATGAGCTGCTGAAAACATATGACATGCAGAAAAGCTTCATTGTCAATGCATCACTAACAATATCCTCAGTTTGATTTTGTCCTCTGACACAATGGAAGTGACAATAGGACAATGTTGGCCTGTATAAAAGGCACACCATGAACATGAAATATAGACAGTTTGCTGCCCAATAATTGTTTGCAATTTGATTTAATTAACACGTTGGCCACTGATATGAAAGAACATCATTATTAATACCAGAGCAGGCACAATGTTCAATCAACAAATTTCCAAACAGATAGTTATCCCCACGGTGGAGCTCAATCTCACTCCATCTCAACTCTCTGCATTTGAAACAGGATTTTCAGGAGACTTTATCAGCAATTTTAGTCCTGTTAAGGCAAGGGCCCAGGGAGAGGGAAGCTACTTAGGGGAGGCAATGGCTTAGTGGTGTTACTCTAGAGACCCAGGTAATAGTCTGGGGAGCCAGGTTCAAATCCTGCCACAGCAGATAGTGGAGTGCGAATCTGATAAATATCTGGAGTTAAGAGTCTAATAATGTTGATGAATCCATTGTTGGAAAGACCCATCTGCTTCACTCTTAAGGAAGGAAACTGCCATCATTACCTAGTCTGGCCTACATGTGATTCCACACTAATGTGGTTGACTCTTAACCATCATCTGGGCAATGAGGGATGTGCAATAAATGCTGCCTAGCAAATGGAACCTTCATCTCGTGTATAAATTAAAAAAAAGGAAAGCACAGAATTTCATGCCATTGCCCTAATTTCTCCTGCTCCCCCCCACCAGAAGATTACAAGGATATTTGAGTTAAAAATCACACAACACCAGGTTATAGTCCAACAGGTTTAATTGGAAGCTGCTCATCCCAACCACCTGATGAAGGAGCAGCGCTCTGAAAGCTAGTGCTTCCAATTAAACCTGTTTAACTATAACTTGGTGTTGTGTGATTTTTAACTTTGTACACCCCAGTCCAACACCAGCACCTCCAAATCAGGGATCTTTGAGACATTGTCCTAGAGGAGTGGCCCCATGGAATCTCAATGACCCCTCTCCTATCACTGGCGCCTTGTAGTTTTCATCTTGCTGCCACCCATATTGGTGCAGCCCAGAACTGGGACCTGGGTATCCTGGAGGTTCATCTGCGGTTTCCCCCAGTCATGTCGCAGCCACTGGGGTGAACACTAGAGCTGGCAAGACAGATAATAAAGACAAGCCTTGCCAGAGCCCTTCTACTCACCGGGCAAGCTCTTCCTCATGTGCAGCACCAGGTCTATGTCCAGCTGGAGAACTGTTCCAAACATCCAGTACTTTGGGGTGGTACGGTGGCTCAGCGATTGGCAACGCTGCTTTACACTGCCCCGGGACCTATTTCAATTCCACCCTCGAGTACTGTGTGGAGTTTGTACATTCTCCCAGTGCCCAGCGTGGGTTTCCTCCAGGTGCTCTGATTTCCTCCCGCAGTCCAAAGACGTGCAGGTTTGGTGGGTGAGCCATGAGAGACGCATGGGGTCTGGGTGGGATGCTCTTCGGAGGGAGAGTATGGACTTGATGGGCTGAATAGCCTGCTTCCACGCTGTAGGGATTCCACGATTCAGTAAACTAACACATAGGACCTGACAGGAAATAACTAGCTGGATTGACAAACCTTGAAAAAGGACGGGTGGGTGGATCTGCTGGAAGGAGAAAGAGGTTTTTCTAGCTTCTGCGGGATGTTTAAGAGAAGGCACTCATTACAGTAGCTAGATTAAAGGCAGCACCTTTTAGTCATTGTCACACCCCGGCTGAGTTTACCAAGTACCTCTTCAGGTGTCTGCTCCCAACGGCATCAACTCATCAAATAGCCAAGTCTACAACTACTACACTGCCCTGATTTGTGGGCTTTGTGTGTAGCTAACGCTGAACTGTGAATTCATTCAAATGCAGACATACAATACAATGGGCTATAATGATAATTAACTCACTGAGAAGTTGATACAGGATGGGGTGTAATGTTAATCAGTTTATTCTTTAATACAAGACTTGGGCTGGTAATTAATAGCTCAATAGCCTGGTTATACAGGACTGGGGCCATTAATAATTGCGTCACTGTGGAGTTAATAAAACACTGGGGCAAGTATGAATTAGCTCAGTATGTTGTTCCATAAAGTACTTGCGCGCCTGATAATTAACTCAATGTGTAGTTACTATAGAATTCCGACCAATAATTATGGCAAATGCAAAATATAGCGAATACTAGAATTCTGAAATAATCAAGGGCTATTTGAAGGTCCTATTGCAGTGTTACAGGTCCCACATGAGAGGTAGGTGTACAGCAGGGAGGACATCACCCAGGCAGGTCCGCTGAGCTTGGGAGGGGTGCTCTCTGGATTACATATCCAGTGGCACCGCTGGAGCTGAGGTGCCTGCAGATTGTCCAGCAGCCACCGGATATGAAAGTTTCACCTTTGAACATACAGGAGCCCCAACAGCAGAGCATGTAGGTAACAGACGACCATGCAATACCCTCTTGGAAGTCAAGGCTCTCCATCAGTGGATGGTGTCTCACCTGGCCACTCACTAAGTCTTTTCTCTCGTGATTTGGGACTGCTGGAGGACTTGGTAAGGGAGATGGAAGGGAGCTAAGATGTCCTTTAAGCTCAGCACCGACAAGCAAGAATTAGGATGAGATAGCTGCAGGGGAGAATGCAGGATGTCCCTCGGGTCAGAGTTGTTTCAAGTGCAAAAACTCCACAGTGCAAGCAACGTTCCATCACTGATCCCCCCTAGCCTCACAGCCAGCTCAACGCAATAATCCCTTTATCTGAAAAAAATATTGGGGCGGGAGCAGACAAATCAGTCTCTCACAAGCTGCTCCATTTCAGATAATCATGGCTGATCTTCCCCCTGAACACCACTTTCTTATCACTCTCCATATCACACAATTCCTTGGGAAGCCACCTTTTCTTATATAAAAGGACACAGAGCTATTGAGGCGCAGTAGATGATGATGATGATTCCAATGGTGCAGTCCAGGCATGCTGAAGAACACGAAAGCTGAGAGTTAGCCAATATGCAGTTGTTGCAGCTGTTTCTGTTGTTTGATGGTAACATTGGGGGGCTGCCCCATTCAGACTGTTGTAAGGATTTGAAGAGATTCTGCCAATTTCCATGATGCTTGTGAAGCACCCTGCCTCGAAATTCATCCCAGACAGAGAAGGGACACCTATTACAGATGACATTTCATCAGAACTGGAACGTGGCTACAGTTTAATGTGAAACATCTGAAAACTCTCACTCCCCTCAGCACCAATGAATCAAGAGATAAACCTTCAGTATTATATTTTAAGGATTGTAGATAATAGTGGGCTATTTCTTCTTACTCTGCAATGATGTAAGTACATGTTACACCTTCAGAAACCAACTGTAATTGTGTATGTGTCTTTGTTGTCAAGAATAGAGTTGGATATTTTTGTATTTACAATTCGTGTGTCGTGAAAAATAGATTTTTTTTCAAGGCAACCAGTTTTCCTGTTCTTTAAAGTCACCGCACCACTCATTTACAGTATGTGTTCAGCAAAACCTGGCCCATTAAAAAAGAGCTGAGTTTATCTAGACAGTTCATTGCAGAGATCAATGTGAACCATTTAATAATTAGATCTGCTTTTATTAGCGGAGTGCTGGATTAATATTTATAATTAATCAGTGCTGCGGGGAGACAAGATGAACATCTTTTCCACTTTGATGTTTGATCGTCAAATTCCATTCCGCAGACTCACTTTTCATGCAAAGACCTCCGACAATTGTGTAGCTTGGCGTTAATTCGCACATCCCACGTCCTGCACCATCAGAGAATTAATCTAATTTAACCAAGACTAGAGACTGAAGAATGTCAATAAAACTTCTTCCCAAACCCATCAGCAGCTAGTCGAGAGTCACAAGTAAGGGAATGATTTCTTGGGCGTCTATGTGGGGTGATGAGCAGAAGCTGAGAGGCAGAGAAAGTTGCCTCATCATTTCCTGGCAGTCTCCGCACAGGTCAGGTTTGGGGTACATATCGGGTAGGTACCAGGACCCAGCAGGTGACCTCTTGCATTTCCATCACAAGCACACAGCTGCTTCAATGCAAGTCATAATGAAGGACCAAAAAGGGACTTTTATGCAAGTTGGCACCTCCCGTTACACATTCTACAGGCATTGACTCATAATGTCTGAATCTCTAACATAGCGAGAACTGTGTCCACAATCATCTGGTGAACTTAGAGCTCAGCTCAATGGATGCCTGTAGACAGCTCCATATGAGTCATAGTCAGAAAGTCCTGGAGGTCTTCAGCACAGAAAACAAAAAGCCATTGAGCCCATTGTATCTGTGCCAGTCAAATTCAATTAAATTAATTTACAAGATGAGGCCATTGCTGGATAGGCCAGCATTGGTAGTCCATCCCATCACATCGCTGTGGGTCTGGAGTCACATGGAGGCTAGATCAGGTGAGAATGGCAATCCCCTCCCCTAAAACTGAAATGGGCTTTTTCTGACAATTAATTTATGGTCGCCATTAGACTTATAATTCCAGACCTTTTTTTTAACTTTTTTTTTAAGGGGACATAAATTTAAGGTGAAGGGTGGAAGGTATAGGGGAGATGTCAGGGGTGGGTTCTTTACCCAGAGAGTGGTGGGGGCATGGAATGCGCTGCCCGTGGCAGTGGTAGAGTCAGAATCATTGGCGACCTTTAAGCGACAATTGGATAGGTACATGGATGGGTGCTTAATCTAGGATAGATGTTCGGCACAACATCGTGGGCCGAAGGGCCTGTTCTGTGCTGTATTGTTCTATGTTCTATTAACTGAATTCAAATTCAATTAAGTTTTGAATCTGGATCCCCAGAACATTACCCTGATCTCTGGATTAACAGTGCAGTGAGAATACCAGGCCACCACCTCCCCGGGGTTAAAAGCAAGCATGTAAGTATTTTAATCCTATTCTCCAATACATGGCCCATAGCCTTGGCATGGAGGTGTGTGGCATGGGGATGGAGTTTAAAGAGAGGATGGAAAGTTTGGCACTAGCGGCCAATGCATTCCCCTGTCAACTGGATTGTGTTAGAACAAGTCCACGTATGCTCGTGACATGTGGATATACAACATGGCGTTAGCTGTGACCCCAGCAGTCTCATGCTGTTGAGGGTCTGAGAAATGATGGAATAATCTGTGAGGAAAGCTGTAACACAGAGAGCAGGATGGTGGATAATAGTGTTTTAAAAAAAGGGCTTGTCATCACTCTTGAGGTGCAGACAGTGGTCACTCTAAGGTCAGTCCAAGACAGCAGAGTCGAAGGGGGCAGTCTCTCAGGGGTGCAGAATCAAACCCCAAGTCCCAAACTTCATGGCAGCCCCCCCACCATGGGTTCTGAGTGGCTCATAATTATATTAACAAAGACAGACTGAACCATACATAACTCACAGCTGTAAGAAATTCTTTAACTTTTAACCCACCGTAGTCCAAAGGTGCTGCAGAGGGTTACACTGGCAATGAGTTGAACCACATTGTCTCCACTGGAACCACTTGAAACTATCTTGGCTCCACAGACTCTCTGGAACCATATTGTCTCCACTGACACTTGGTGGAACCACATTGTTCCCAATGGTTACGATGGAACTGCATTGTCTCCACTAGCACTGGCACTCCATGAAACCACATTGTCTCATCTGGCACTATGGCATAGAATGACCTGGTGCTCTGAGGACCTGTCTAAGTTCAGCTTGACGCTGCACTGGAGCTGTTGAGAGATGCTGACTGTTGTGACCTGCAATGCACCAAGTGAGGAAATGCTCCAAATGTAACATCTGCACTTTGATATGAATCAGCAGCAATACTAAGTCCCAGTGCCAAACAAGACTTTCATTCAACAACCTCTGATAAGGCACAAAGACAAGAAGGCAGCGGGTCCAACTCCTAATCCATGTTGGGTTGGCTGTTCTCAGGCATTGCCAGTAGGGGGCAGTGCCACTCAGCTCAGTGTCCTGGATTGACAGAAAGGAATAATCACACCTCGATTTGTAAAGTTTGGGCATGGAGAAAACAATCCTGTTTAACAAGAATGCAAAAACTTACCATCATTTGATCTCCAGGGCCATGCACAAACAATGGCAGGGTGCCAGAGTTGTACTTCGGATTCACCAATCTGAGACAGCAGTACCCTTAATGCTTCCTCCAATGTTGTTCAACATCATCAACCAAGGGAGGACACTATGTGGTTTTCAGCAGAAGGTTTCCTTGCCTATATTTAATCTGAAGCCATAAGACACCATGAGGTCTCGGGTCAATGTTGAGGACCCCCAATGTAGCTCCTTTCCAATTGTAGCCCAACACGTCTGCTGGGTCTGCCCTGCCCATGGGACAGGACATATCCAGGGATGGTGATGGTAGTGTCTGGGACATTGTCTGAAAGGCATGATTCCCTGAGTATGACAATGTCAGAGTGTTACTTGACTAGCCTGTGAGACAGCTCTCTCAAGTGTGGCACTAGCCCAGCGAGACAGTGGGGAGGACTTTGCCATGATGACAGAACTGCACTTGTCATTTCTGGAGGCTGTGCAGATGCTCAGTGATCTGTCCGGATTCATTCCTTTGGTTAGACTTTGCAGCAGTTGGACACAACATAGTGGCTTGGTGGACTGTATCAGAGGGCAATTAATGGCCTGGCAGATGACTGTGGACCTGGAGTCACATACAGACCAGACAGGTGAGGATAGCAACCCTCCCTGGAAAAGGAGGAATAGTGCACCAGATGGGCTTTGACAGCAATGTCACCATTAGGTTGGATTGCCAGTGCAGGGACAATGTCATGATGCCAACGCCTTCTGTGATCACTCCATGCCCTGTTCCAGTGCTGCCACCTTATCCAATTGATTGCAGTGTGAAGCTGAGCTGGAGAGGTGCTACTGACTGGCTGTAAGCTCAGCTCAGGCCGAACCAGTCTGGGTGACTCACACTCTGCACAGTTTGTTCGCACCTTTTTGAGAAAGCATGGTTCTCTGAGGGGGAAGTTGTGTTCACCGGAACGCTGTCTACTGTTTGGCCAGATGTGGAATGATATGGTAAAGTACAACACATTGAGCAACAGGCAAGAGAGAGGCTTCACCTGTTAACTGAGGCCTTGGAGGCCTGAGGCCAGGAGAAGTTCTGAAGCATCCCAGACTTGAAACATTAACTCTGCTTCTCTCTTCACAGATGCTGCCAGACCTGCTGAGTTTCTCCAGTCACACTCTGCTTTTATTTCAGATTTCCAGCAGCTGCAACAATTTGTTTTTATTGGAGAGATGTTTCTGAAGCAGTCATTCCCTCGGCAGGACATCTAACACCCTTTTCAGGATTCAGCGTCACTCCTTGTCAACTCAGACGGTTTTCCAAACTTCCCTCGGAACGTTGAACGTAGCACTTGCATGGATGTTGCTGTCATCTGAAGCAAATTGAGGCATGGTAAATTGCATGATAAGACCTTGACACAGAGTGTGAGAGTTGTCCACGTGTGTGTTTAAGAGAGAGTGCTAACGGACCAACAAGATCCAAACCTGCAGCTCGAGCAGTGAATGAGACTTCCAGTGTGACACAGTTCCCACTCCAAACACATCCCCTGTGCTTGTGCCCTGTCAGTTAGTATGTACAATGTAGAGCCCACCCCGTACTGATCAGAATTAACCAGAAACATTTTGGCTGATAGCTCTTTACTTTCAGGTTCAGCACTGGTGTTGTAGAACCGAATTTCACAGCCTTAAGGTTCCATCATAAAAGCACGGAAATGGACGCTTTGGCCCAAACTCGTCCATACCAACCAGGTTTCCCAAACTAAACAGGTCCCGTTTGACTGCATTTGGCCCATATCCCCTCGAAACATTTCCTATCCATGTACCTGTACAAGTGTCTTTTAAATGTTGTGCTCACACCAGCCTCCCCCACTCTCTGTGTGAAAATGTTCTTTTCCCCAGGGTAAAGGAGTTCAAAACTTGACGGCATAGGTTTAATGTGAGAGGGGGCAAGATTTAAAAGGTCCCTTTTAAATCTTGCCCCTCTCACATTAAACCTATGCCCTCAAGTTTTGAACTCCTTTACCCTGGGGAAAAGACCATGGCTATTCACCTTACCTACAATCCCTTATGGTTTTATAAACCATTATAAGGCCACCCCTCAGCCTCCTGCACTCCAATGACAAATGCCCCAGCCTGTCCAGCCTCTCCTTATAACTCAAACCTTCCAGTCTCAGCTTCATCCTTTCAATTTAGACATTAACTTTTTTATTGACAGAAATCTTTAGAGGTGGTTACGATATGATTGTCCCGCAGTTATAGATTACTCTTCAAAGTCCAAACTCATGAGAATCAGACTACTCATGAGTACATGAACCTGTTCTGCTGTTCAATAAGATCATTGCTGATCTGATGATTCCACGTTCCTGCCTATACGCCATAACCTTTCATCCTTCTTCTCATCAATAATCTATCCCACATTGCCTTAAAAATATTCAAACATTCTTTTTCCAACTTTCTGCACAGGAATTTGGTTCCAAAAGCTCATCATTCTCTCTGTGAGAAAACATTACTCCTCATCTTCTGATTGAAATGGGTGACCCCTTAATTTGAATTTGAATTTGAATTTGAATTGAATTTATTGTCACGTTGTACCGAGGCACGGTGAAAGCCTTTGTCTTGCGAACAATACAGGCAGATCACAGAGTTAAGTAGCATAGATAGTAAATAATAGGTAAACAGTGGCAAAAACAAAAACACAGGTACAGGCGAATGTTAAGGCTGTTGTCTTTCCTCATAAGACCACCTGCCCATTCCAGATATTCAAAACCCTCTTTGAATTGTTTCTAACTCATTTACATCCTTCCTTAAATAAAGTGACCAGAACTATACTCAGTACTCCAAATGTGGTCTCATCAATGCTTATGTAACTGAAACGAGCTGAAAATGTGTTGCTGGAAAAGCGCAGCAGGTCAGGCAGCATCCAAAGAGCAGGAGAATCGACGTTTCGGGCATCTGCCCTTCTTCAGGAGAAGAAGGGCTCATGCTCGAAACGTCGATTCTCCTGCACCTTGGATGCTGCCTGACCTGCTGCGCTTTTCCAGCAACACATTTTCAGTTCTGATCTCCAGCATCTGCAGTCCTCACTTTCTCCTATGTAACTGAAACACAATCTCCCTACTGTTGCATTCAATTTTCTTTGCAACAAACAGTAATGTTTGATCATCTAATTATTTACTAGACATATTTGATAACATTTTGTGATCCATGTACTAGGACACCCAGATCCCTCCATATCTCAAAACTCTGCAACCTCTCACCAGTTAAATAATATGCTTCTTTCCAGCCAAAATGGCCAATTGCACATTTTCCTACATCATACTCTATTTCTAGATCTTTCCTCCATTCACCTAACCTACCTGTATCTTCTCGAAGTCTCCTTAGTTCCTCTTCATGACTTAGTTTCCCACCTATCACTGCATCATCAGCAAATGCAGCTCCTGTGTCCTGCATCTTTCAGCCAAGTCGCATATATAAATTATAAAGAGGTGAGACCCTAACACTGATCCCTGTGTCACATCACTTGTCATGTTTTGCTACCAGAAAATGATTCGTTAATGGCTAATTTCTGCTCCTGTGAAGGAGCCAGTTTTCTATCTCTGCTAATCTGCTGTCCCTTACACCAAAATCTTTTATTTTCCATCATAGCCTTTAGTGTGGCACTTTATGAAACTCCTTCTGCAAATCTAAGTACAGTACATCTATTGGTTCCACTTTACAACACGCTACTTCCTCAACCAGCTCCAAAATACAGAGGAACCTCGTTTATACGGGTAGGGAGTATTTCATTCAACTAATCGAATTCCATATAATCAAATGCCAGATAACATAGTTCAGCCAAACATCGGGACCTTGCGATCTTGCCAGACAATCCAAAATTTGGATAATTGAATGCTGGATAATCAAGGTTAAACATGATTTCCCTTTCACTGAACATGTTGTCTCTGATTACCTTGAATTTTCGGAGTGTCCTACTATACCTTTATAATAGCTTCCAATATGTTCCTTTAACGGATATAAAGCCAGTTGGCCTACAGCTTCCTGTTTCCTTCCTCCTCTCCTTTTTGAAGAAAGGATTACAATCACAATCTTCCAATCTCTGGGAAAATTCCCATTCAAGGGAGTTTTGGAAAACCAAAAACAATATAGCAACACTCTCATTTGCCACTTCTTTTAGAGTTCAACAAAAAGACTTAGAATAGAATCCCTACAATGTGAAAGCAGGCTATTCAGCCCATCAAGTCCACACCAACCCTCTAAAGAGCATCCCACTGAGAGCCAACTCCCTCCCCTATAACTCTGCATTTCCCATGGCCAATCCACCTAACCTGCACGTCTTTGGACTGCGAGAGGAAACCAGAGTACTCAGTGGAAAACCCACATAGACATGGGGAGGATGTGCAAACTTCACACAGACAGTTACCTGAGGGTGGAACCGAATCCAGGTCCCTGATGCTGAGAGGCAGCAGTGCTAACCACTAAGCCACCAGGACCCAGGCAATTATCAGTGCACAGCCCCAACAACGTACTCAGTAACACTCCTCTGGTGATTGTGATTATCTTGAGTTCCTCCCTCCCTTCCATTTCCTGATTTAATGCTGTTCTGGGGTGTTACATATATGCTCTATACTGAAGATCAATGCAAAAATACCTTTTCAAGTCTTTCTTTTCTATTATCAATTCTCTAAACATACTTATTAAGGGACCATTGCTCACTTTGCTAATATTTTAAAACATCCACAGAAACTCTTCTCATCTGCATCTATATTTCTAGTGAGTTATTAATTTGTTAATTTACTCCCACAACGCTGAGTTCTTCAGGCTTGTCTGAACATAATTCTTGCTGCATAGAAATTATTTTAAGTAATTGGCAAACATGTGAGGGGGAAAAGAGAACTTTCTTTTGTAAAATGATCAGGAATATGCTGCCTGAAAGGGTTGTGAAAACAAATTCAACAATGTACATTTTGTACATTTCCTGGATGATGGAGGAATAACGTCACTGTATCGGTAATCAGTACTCGTGGTCTTGGAGAAGCGGGTTTGAATCCCACTCCAACAGATATAAAATTTAAAAGTCAATTCACAAATCTGGAACTGGAACTAGTCTCTACAATAGTGACAATGACAGCCATCACCAATTGTGAAAACACATCTCGTACACGAATATCCTTCAGGGAAGGAAATCTGCCATTCTTGCCTGGTCTAGCCTACACGTGACTTCAGATCCACAGGGATGTAATTAACTCTTAACTGTTCTTTGAAAAGGCCCAACGTGTCATTCAACTCACGGTCAATTAGGGATGGGCAATAAATGCTGACAGTGCCACATTAAATGAATGAACAAAGGTAAAAAAACAACTTTCCAAAGGGAACTGGATAACTACATGAAACTATTATGTAACAAAGGGGACAACATGGGAATGGGTCTAACTGAATAGCTCTTTGAAAGGACCAGCACAGATACAATGGGACAAATTGTCTCCGTCTATGTTGTAACATTCTTCAAATTCCCCACCATTCCATCACTCTCTCAGGTTTTATTATCCCTCAACTAGATTGGAATGGCTAAGTGGTTGTTTTTGGCCAGTTCAGATTTAATAGGCTGGAGGTCCTTCTACTGTGTTACAAAGACCCATAATGGCTCAACGATTCTAATAGATTACCCTCTTATACATTGTTCAAGATACTGTGAATGCTTTGGACTGTCATCCCTTGGTTGCTTATGTATAGTGCTGTGGTGTTACCCAGGGGATATGCAGTAACTGAGGAAGTGTTGCTCTGCTGGAGGTACTGTTTGTTGTATGAGGCTTTAACTCAAAGCACATCTGCCCTCATGAGTGGATGCAAAAGATCCCCTGAGATCCTGACCAATATTTATGCCTCAACTAAAATTGCTGCAATCAATAGTTTGGTTGTGATCACATTGCTGGTGAGTAGGAACTTACTGTACAGAATGTGGTTACTGCATTTCCGAGAACACAGAGTAATCTTCAGAAGCACAATGATAGCTGCAACATGTGATGGGGGTTCTGAGGTTGTGAAAGGTGTTTATATAAATGAGGGTCTGTCCACATTTCTTGATGAGTAACCTTTAGAAGAACCAACGGCAAAATAGGTAATATGCCATCTTAATTCTTGACGCAGTTCATTTTGCAAAGAGAATGAGTTTATATTTCCATTTCATACACTCTACATTTTGCTGATAATTCAACCTATTATGAGAGCATTGAAAGAAATGTGATGAACAGCATCACTGACATATTCGTTCAATTAATTAAATTTAATAAGGATGGTCATATCTCCGTTGCAGCTTAGATACAATCTCAATCATTGCATATCTTCTGTAAATTCCATTCTTTGATTCAATGATGGCTTTTTTTTTGTCATTCCATTTCGAACCCTCCAGCAATGGTTGGACAGAATTCTTATCAGCATTTTAGCTCAATTTAAAACAAAGATTGGAAATTTATCAATTCATTGGATCTTTGTAACTAAGCTCATTAGCCTAGTCAACTCAATTTTTCATAACACTTTTCCTTAAAGAACATCTACCTCCGCTGTTATTCACATGGATAACAGCAGCGTTCAGTTACAGGCGCTCAAATGTTTTTGTTGAAATTGTCCCTTTTTTTTATGTGTCCCACTGTGTCTTTCTTTTCTCTGGAGAATACATGGAGTGAAGATGTACCAATTATATTCGGAAACAAATGGAGTTTTTAGCTTCTGTTGCAGATTTCTGCCGAAATGAATGTTTAAAATTACTTCTGGAAAAAGCTGCAAGTTGCACAGAAAGCACGTTTAAAACATTGCTTGCTCTTTTGCATACAGTATTGTATGGGGGTGGGGGGAGATGGATAAACACACTACAATAGGGTAATCGATTTATCAGTGCTGATATGTCAGCAATGGTCCATTAAGGTCCCTGATCTGAGATGAAGAGTAGGGTTCCTTTCAGCACCTCCGTTTTAAAAATAATTGTCCCTGTGGCAGGAGCAGATTCCCCAGCAATGTTCACCCTGGAGTGGGAGCTTCAGGGGAAGTAGACTTGGAGGGAGGCTAACTGCTTAAAAAGCTCCCGTATGATCCTGCAAGATGTGATTTGTATTAAGAACAGGATCTGGATTGTTCCAGGACTGCTGTTTACAAAGGGAAACACACTCTTTCCCAACACATGCATGTGAACAACTACACTGACAACATACATACATGTACAATATATAAATACACATACATATCCAGATTCAGACACCCAGCAGCTAACGTTTATTTAAATACATGCTGATTAATGCATCCTGACTCAGAACCAAATGCATATCTGTCCATTTAGTAACAACACTGACTTATAAGGCTCTGGTACTGGTGTAAAATATCCCAAGCTGCTTCACAAAGGTGTTATCAAACAACATCAGCACCAATCCATGACATTAGGAAAAGCGGTGATATTCTGCTTCGAACAGAAGACTTTTAACGCAGGACTGAAGGATGCTACACTGTCGGAGGTGCTGACATTCGGATGAAATGCTATCACCGAGTACTGTCTGGTGTCTCAGGTTGAGATTAAATATACATCTCGGTAATATTTCAAATAACAGAAGGGGTAATTATGTCAGTGCCCTCAACAATATTTATCCTCAGTCAAACATCACTAAATATTCGGCAATCAACATTTTCCCGTTTTTTGGAACAAACACCCTCATCACTCACACAGAGCCACTCCCCCATCACTCACACAGAGTCACGTCCCATCACTCACACAGAGCCACTCCCCCATCACTCACACAGAGTCACGTCCCATCACTCAACACAGAGCCACTCCCCATCACACAACACAGAGCCACTCCCCCATCACTCACACAGAGTCACGCCCCATCACTCAACACAGAGCCACACCCCATTGCTCACACAGAGCCACTCCCCCATCACTCACACAGAGCCACAATCCCATTGCTCACAAAGAGCCACTCCCCCATCATTCACACAGAGTCACGTCCCATCACTCAACACAGAGCCACTCCCCATCACACAACACAGAGCCACTCCCCATCACTCACAGAGTCACGTCCCATCACTCACACAGAGCCACTCCCCCATCACACAACACAGAGCCACTCCCCCATCACTCACACAGAGCCACTCCCCCATCACTCACACAGAGCCACTCCCCCATCGCTCACACAGAGTCACGCCCTATCACACACAGAACCACGCCCCATCTCTCATACAGAACCACGCCTCCATCACTCACACAGAACCACGCCCGCATCACACAACACAGAGCCACTCCCCCATCACTCACAGAGTCACGCCCCATCACTCACACAGAGCCACTCCCCATCACACAACACAGAGCCACTCCCCCATCACTGACACAGAGTCACTCGACCATCAATCACACAGAGCCACACCCCCATCGCTCACACAGAGCCACACCCCCATCGCTCACACAGAGCCACTCCCCCATCACTCACACAGATCCACTCACCATCAAACACAGTCACGCCCCCATCACTCACACAGAGCCACTCACCATCAAACACAGTCACGCCCCCATCACTCTCACAGAGCCACACCCCATCACTCACACAAAGCCACTCCCCATCACTCACACACAGCCAAGCCCCAATCACTCACTTAGAGCCACGCCCCATCACTCACACAGAGACACTCCCCATCACTCACACTGAGCCACTCACCCATCACTCACACAGAGTCACACACCCATCACTCACACAGAGCCACTCCACACTCACACAGAGCAACACCCCATCACTCACACGGAGCCACACCCCATCACTCAGAGTCATGCCCCCGTCACTCACAGAGTCATGCCCCCATCACTCACACAGAGCCACTCCCCCAACACTCACACAGAGCCACGCCCCAATCACTCACATAGAGCCAAGACCCATCACTCTCAGAGCCACACCCCCATCACTCACACAGATCCCCGCCCCATCACTCACACAGTGCCACTCCCCATCACTCACACGGAGCCACTCCCCCATCACTCACACAGAGCCACGCCCCATCATTCACACAGAGTCACGCCCCATCATTCACACAGAGTCACGCCGCCATCACTCACACAGCGGCACACCCCATCACTCACACAGAGTCACGCTCCCATCACTCACACAGAATCACGCCCCCATCACTCACACAGAACCACAGCCCATCACTCACAGAGTCACTCCCCATCACTCACACAGAGTCACGCCCCCGTCTCTCAGAGTCACGCCCCCATACTCACACAGAGCCATCCCCCAGCACTTACAGAACCACACCCCATCACACACAGAGGCACGCCCCTTCACTCACACAGTGCCACTCCCCCGTCACTCATACTGAGCCACTCACCCATCACTCACACAGAGTCACACCTCCATCACTCACACAGAACCACAGCCCATCACTCACAGAGTCACTCCCCATCACTCACACAGAGCCACACCCCATCACACACACAGAGTCACGCCCCCATCTCTCACAGAGTCACACCCCCATACTCACACAGAGACAAGCCCCATCAATCACCGAGAGCCACTCTCCATCACTCACACAGAGCCACTCCACCATCATTCACACACAGCCACACATCAATCACTCTCACAGAGTCACACCCCCATCACTCACACTGAGCCACTCATCCATCACTCTCACAGAGTCACACCCCCATCACTCACATAGAACCAAGCCACTATCACTCACACAGAGCAACGCCCCATCACTCACACAGGGCCACACCTATCACTCACGGAGTCACGCCGCATCACTCACAGAGTCACGCTTCCATCACTCACACAGAGACAAGCCCACATCACTCACCGAGAGCCACTCTCCAGCACTCACACAGAGACACTCCTACATCACTCACTCAGAGCCGCTCCACATCACACACTCAGAGCCACTCCCCCATCATTCACACAGAGCCACGCCCTCATCACTCACGCAGATCGCCGCCCCATCACTCACACAGTGCCTCTCCCCATCACTCACACTGAGCCACAGCCCCATCACTCACACAGAGCCATTCCCCCATCACTCACACAGAGCCATTCCCCCATCACTCACATGGAGCCACGCCCCATCACTCACACAGAGCCAAGCACCATCAATCACACAGAGACAGGCCCCATCACTCACACAGAACCATGCCTCCATCACTCACCGAGAGCCACTCTCGATCACACACAGAGCCACTCCCTCATCACTCACTCAGAGCCGCTCCACATCACACACTCAGAGCCACTCCCCCATCATTCACACAGAGTCAAGCCCCAATCACTCACACAGAGTCACGCCGCCATCATTCACACAGCGGCACGCCCCATCACTCACACAGAGTCACGCTCCCATCACTCACACAGAATCACGCCATCACTCACACTGAGCCACTCACCCATCACTCACACAGAGTCACACCTCCATCACTCACACAGAACCACAGCCCATCACTCACAGAGCCACTCCACCATCACTCACACAGAGCCACACCCCATCACACACAAAGAGTCACGCCCCCATCTCTCACAGAGACAAGCCCCATCACTCACCGAGAGCCACTCTCCATCACTCACACAGAGCCACTCCACCATCATTCACACACAGCCACACAATCACTCTCACAGAGTCACACCCCCATCACTCACACTGAGCCACTCATCCATCACTCTCACAGAGTCACACCCCCATCACTCACACAGAACCAAGCCACTATGACTCACACAGAGCAACGCCCCATCACTCACAAAGCCACACCCATCACTCACAGAGTCACGCTTCCATCACTCACACAGAGACAAGCCCACATCACTCACCGAGAGCCAGTCTCCAGCACTCACACAGAGACACTCCTACATCACTCACTCAGAGCCGCTCCACATCACACACTCAGAGCCACTCCCCCATCATTCACACAGAGCCACGCCCTCATCACTCACACAGAGCCAAGCACCATCAATCACACAGAGACAGGCCCCATCACTCGCACAGAACCAGGCCTCCATCACTCACCGAGAGCCACTCTCGATCACACACAGAGCCATTCCCTCATCACTCACTCAGAGCCACACCCCAATCTCTCACACAGAGTGACGCCTCAATCTCTCACAGAGTCATGCCTCAATCACTCACACAGAGCCACGCCCCATCACTCACACAGAGTCACGCCCCATCATTCACACAGAGTCACGCCTCAATCACTCACACAGAGTCACGCCCCATCATTCACACAGTCACGCTCCCATCACTCACACAGAGTCACGCCCCCATCACTCACACAGAACCACAGCCCATCACACACAGAGTCACGCCTCCGTCTCTCAGAGTCACGCCCCCATACTCACACAGAGACAAGCCCCCATCACTCACCAAGATCCACTCTCCATCATTCACACAGAGCCATCCCCCATCACTTACAGAACCACACCCCATCACACACAGAGGCACGCCCCTTCACTCACACAGTGCCACTCCCCCGTCACTCACATAGAGCCGCTCACCATTACGCACTTAGAGCCACTCCCCCATCACACACACAGAGCCACGCTCCATCACTCACTGAGTCATGCCCCAATCACTCACACAGAACCACGCCCCATCACACACACAGAGTCACGCCCCCATCACTCACACAGAGACATGCCCCCATCACTCATAAAGTGCCTCTCCCCATCACTCACACTGAGCCACGCCCCCATTACTCATACAGAGCCGCACTCCATCACTCACACAGAGCCACGCTCACAGCACTCACACAGAGCCACTCCCCATCAATGACTCAGAGCCGTGCCCCATCCCTCAGAGAGAGCCAGGCCCCATCACTCACACAGAGCCACGCCACATCACTCCCACAGAGCCACACCCCATCACTCACACAGAGTCACACCACATCACTCACACGAGCCACGCCTCAATCACTCACACAGAGTCACGCCCTATCACTCACACAGAGCCATTCCCCCATCACTCACACAGAGCCACACCCCATCACTCACACAGAGTCACTCCCCCATCACTCACACGGAGCCAGGCGCACATCACTCACACAGAACCACACCCCATCACTCACAGAGCCACTCCCCCAACACTCACACAGAGCCACTCCCCCATCACTAACACAGAGCCACACCCCATCACTCATACAGAGCCACACCCCATCACTCACACAGAGTCACGCCCCGTCACTCACACTGAGCCATTCCCCCACTCATCGAGAGCCACGCCCCATCACTCACACAGAGCTACACACCCATCACTCACACAGAACCACACCCCCATCACTCATACAGAGCCACTCCCCCATCACTAACACAGAGCCACACCCCATCACTCATACAGAGCCACACCCCATCACTCACACAGAGTCACGCCCCGTCACTCACACTGAGCCATTCCCCCACTCAGAGAGCCACGCCCCATCACTCACACAGAGCCACTCCCCATCACTCACACAGATCCACGCCCCATCACTCACACAGAGCCACTCACCATCAAACACAGTCACGCCCCCATCACTCACACAGAGCCACTCACCATCAAACACAGTCACGCCCCCATCACTCACACAGAGCCACTCACCCGTCACTCACACAGAGGCGCTCCCCTTCACACACTCAGAGACACACCCCATCACTCACAGAGCCACACCCCATCACTCACACAAAGCCACTCCCCATCACTCACACACAGCCAAGCCCCAATCACTCACTTAGAGCCACGCCCCATCACTCACACAGAGACACTCCCCATCACTCACACTGAGCCACTCACCCATCACTCACACAGAGTCACACACCCATCACTCACACAGAGCCACTCCACACTCACACAGAGCAACACCCCATCACTCACACGGAGCCACACCCCATCACTCAGAGTCATGCCCCCGTCACTCACAGAGTCATGCCCCCATCACTCACACAGAGCCACTCCCCCAACACTCACACAGAGCCACGCCCCAATCACTCACATAGAGCCAAGACCCATCACTCTCAGAGCCACACCCCCATCACTCACACAGAGCCACGCCCCATCATTCACACAGAGTCACGCCCCATCATTCACACAGAGTCACGCCGCCATCACTCACACAGCGGCACACCCCATCACTCACACAGAGTCACGCTCCCATCACTCACACAGAATCACGCCCCCATCACTCACACAGAACCACAGCCCATCACTCACAGAGTCACTCCCCATCACTCACACAGAGTCACGCCCCCGTCTCTCAGAGTCACGCCCCCATACTCACACAGAGCCATCCCCCAGCACTTACAGAACCACACCCCATCACACACAGAGGCACGCCCCTTCACTCACACAGTGCCACTCCCCCGTCACTCATACTGAGCCACTCACCCATCACTCACACAGAGTCACACCTCCATCACTCACACAGAACCACAGCCCATCACTCACAGAGTCACTCCCCATCACTCACACAGAGCCACACCCCATCACACACACAGAGTCACGCCCCCATCTCTCACAGAGTCACACCCCCATACTCACACAGAGACAAGCCCCATCAATCACCGAGAGCCACTCTCC
The DNA here is from genome assembly GCF_020745735.1 of Hemiscyllium ocellatum. NCBI lineage: Eukaryota > Metazoa > Chordata > Chondrichthyes > Orectolobiformes > Hemiscylliidae > Hemiscyllium > Hemiscyllium ocellatum. The sequence continues at coordinate 5,153,279 of NC_083422.1, read as the reverse complement.
ATCACTCACACAGAGCCACTCCACCATCATTCACACACAGCCACACATCAATCACTCTCACAGAGTCACACCCCCATCACTCACACACAGCCACGCCCCATCACTCACACAGAGTCACGCCCCATCACTCACACAGAGTCATGTCCCCATCACTTACACAGAACCAAGCCACTATCACTCACAGAGAGTGACGCCCCATCACTCACACAGTGGCACACCCATCACTCACACAGAGCCACGCCCCATCAATCACGCAGAGACAGGCCCCATCACTCACACAGAACCACGCCTGCATCACTCACCGAGAGCCACTCTCCATCACTCACACAGAGCCACTCCCTCATCACTCACACAGAGCCGCTCCACATCACAAACTCAGAGCCACACCCCCATCATTCACACAGCGCCACACCCCAATCACTCACACACAGCCACGCCCCATCACTCACACTGAGCCACGCACCACCATTCACACAGAGTCACACCTCCACCACTCACACAGAACCACAGCCAATCACTCACAGAGTCACTCCCCATCACTCACACAGAGCCACACCCCATCACACGCACAGAGTCACGACCCCATCTCTCAGAGCCACGCCCCCATACTCTCACAGAGCCATCCCCCATCACTTACAGAACCACACCCCATCACACACAGAGGCACGCCCCTTCACTCACACAGTGCCACTCCCCCGTCACTCACATAGAGCCGCTCACCATTACACACGTAGAGCCAATCACCCATCACTCACACAGAGCCACAGCCCATCACACACACAGAGTCACGCCTCCGTCTCTCAGAGTCACGTCCCCATACTCACACAGAGACAAGCCCCCATCACTCACCAAGATCCCCTCTCCATCATTCACACAGAGCCATCCCCCATCACTTACAGAACAACACCCCATCACACACAGAGACACGCCCCTTCACTCACACAGAGACATGCCCCCATCACTCATAAAGTGCCTCTCCCCATCACTCACACTGAGCCCCGCCCCCATTACTCATACAGAGCCGCACTCCATCACTCACACAGAGCCACGCTCACATCACTCACACAGAGCCACACCCCATCACTCACACAGAGTCACACCACATCACTCACACGAGCCACGCCTCAATCACTCACACAGAGTCACGCCCTATCACTCACACAGAGCCATTCCCCCATCACTCACACAGAGCCACACCCCATCACTCACAGAGTCACTCCCCCAACACTCACACAGAGTCACTCCCCCATCACTCACACGGAGCCAGGCGCACATCACTCACACAGAACCACACCCCATCACTCACAGAGCCACTCCCCCAACACTCACACAGAGCCACTCCCCCATCACTAACACAGAGCCACACCCCATCACTCACACAGAGTCACGCCCCGTCACTCACACTGAGCCATTCCCCCACTCATCGAGAGCCACGCCCCATCACTCACACAGAGCTACACACCAATCACTCACACAGAACCACACCCCCATCACTCATACAGTGTCACTCCCATCACTCACAGTGGGCCCCGCCACCATTACTCACACGGAGCCAGGCTCACATCACTCACACAGAACCACACCCCAATCACTCACACACAGCCACGCCCCATCACTCACACAGAGTCACGCCCCATCACTCACACAGAGTCATGTCCCCATCACTTACACTGAACCAAGCCACTATCACTCACAGAGAGTGACGCCCCATCACTCACACAGAGGCACACCCATCACGCCCCATCACTCCCACAGAGCCACGCCTCAATCACTCATGCAGAGCCACACCCGATCACTCACACAGACCCACGCCCCAATCACTCACACAGAGTCACTCCCCCATCACTCACACGGAGCCAGGCTCACATCACTCACACAGAACCACAACCCCATCACTCACACAGAGCCACTCCCCCATCACCACCACAGAGCCAGACCCCATCACTCATACAGAGCCACTCCCCCATCACTCACACGGAGCTAGGCTCACATCACTCACACAGAACCACACCCCCATCACTCACACAGAGACACTCCCCATCACTCACACAGAACCACACCCCATCACTCACACAGAGCCACTCCCCCATCACTCATCGAGAGCCACTCTGCATCACTCACACAGTGCCACGCCCCATCACTCACACAGAGCTACACCCCCATCACTCACACAGAACCACACCCCATCACTCATACAGTGCCTCTCCCCATCACTCACACTGAGCCCCGCCCCCATTACTCAGACGGATCCAGGCTCACATCACTCATACAGAACCACACCCCAATCACTCACACACAGCCACACCCCATCACTCACACAGAGCCACTCCCCCATCACTCACACAGAGTCACACCCCATCACTCACACACAGCCACTCACCCATCACTCACTCAGAGCCGTGCCCCATCACTCACACAGAACCACGCCCCACCACTCCCACAGAGCCACTCCCCCATCTCTCACACAGAGCAACTCCCCATCACTCACACAGAACCACACCCCATCACACAGAACTGCACCCCATCACACAGAACTGCACCCCATCACACACTCAGAGCCACGCCCCATCATACCCACAGAGCCACGCCCCATCACTCACAGAGTCACGCCCTCATCACTCACAGAGCCACACCCCCATCACTCACCCAGATTCTCTCTCCATCACTCACACAGAGCCACACTCCCATCACTGACACAGCGCCATGACCCCATCACTCACACAGAGCCACTCCCCATCACTCACACAGTGCCACTCCCCCATCACTCACACTGAGCCACTCCCCCATCACGCACACAGACCCACTCCCCCATCACTCACTCAGAACCACATCCCATCTCTCACACAGAGTCAAGCCCCTATCACTCACAGAGCCACGCCCCATCACTCACACAGAGCCACGCCCCATCACTCACACAGAGTCACGCCCCATCACACACACAGAGCCACACGCCACCACTCACACAGAGCCACGCCCCATCACTCGCACAGAGCCACGCCCCATCACTCGCACAGAGCCACACCCTATCAGTCACTCAGAGCCACGCCCACATACTCACACAGAGCAACTCAAACATCACTTACCCAGAGCCACTCGCCCATCACTCACACATAGCCATGCCCCATCACTCACAAAGAACCACACCCTCATCACTCACACATAGCCAAGCCCCATCACTCACACAGAGCCATTCACCCATCACTCACATAGAGCCACGGCCGCATCACTCACACAGAGCCACTCCCCCATCACTCACACAGAACCAGGCCCCATCACACCCACAGAGCCACTCCCGCATCTTTCACACAGAGCCACTCCCCCTCACTCACAGAGTCACTCCACATCACTCACACAGAGACAAGCCCACATCACTCACCGAGAGCCACTCTCCAGCACACACTCAGAGCCACTCACCCACCATTCACACAGAGCCACGCCCTCATCACTCACGCAGATCGCCGCCCCATCACTACACAGTGCCTCTCCCCATCACTCACACTGAGCCATTCCCCATCACTCACACGGAGCCAAGCACCATCAATCACACAGACAGGCCCCATCACTCACACAGAACCATGCCTCCATCACTCACCGAGAGCCACTCTCGATCACATACAGAGCCATTCCCTCATCACTCACTCAGAGCCACACCCCAATCTCTCACACAGAGTCACGCCCCATCATTCACACAGAGTCACGCCCCGTCACTCACACAGAGCCACGCACCATCATTCACACAGAGTCACACTCCCATCACTCACACAGAGTCACACCTCCATCACTCACACAGAACCACAGCCCATCACTCACAGTCACTCCCCATCACTCACACAGAGCCACACCCCATCACATACACAGAGTCACGCCCCCGTCTCTCAGAGTCACGCCCCAATCACTCACCGAGAGCCACTCTCCATCACACACACAGATCCATCCCCCATCACTTACAGAACCACACCCCATCACACACACAGGCACGCACCTACACTCACACAGTGCCACTCCCTCGTCACTCACATAGAGCCGCTCACCATTACACACTTAGAGCCACTCCCCCATCTCACACACAGAGCCACGCCCCATCACTCACTGAGTCATGCCCCAATCACTCACACAGAACCCCGCCCCATCACACACACAGTCACGCCCCCACTCACACAGAGACATGCCCCCATCACTCACACAGAGCCACTCCCCCATCACTCCCACAGAACCACACCCCATCACTCATACAGTGCCTATCCCCATCACTCACACTGAGCCCCGCCCCCATTACTCATACAGAGCCATTCCCCCATCACTCACACGGAGCCACGCCCCATCACTCACACAGAGCCACTTTCCCATCACTCACACAGTACCATGCCTCCACTCACCGAGAGCCACTCTCGATCACACACAGAGCCATTCCCTCATCACTCACACAGAGCCACACCCCAATCTCTCACACAGAGTCACGCCCCATCATTCACACAGAGCCACGCACCATCATTCACACAGAGTCACGCTCCCATCACTCACACAGAGTCACACCTCCATCACTCACACAGAACCACAGCCCATCACTCACAGAGTCACTCCCCATCACTCACACACAGCCACACCCCATCACACACACAGAGTCACGCCCCCGTATCTCAGAGTCACGCTCCCATACTCACACAGAGACAAGCCCCCAGCACTCACCGAGAGCCACTCTCCACCACACACACAGAGCCATCCCCCATCACTTACAGAACCACACCCCATCACACACAGAGGCACGCCCCTTCACTCATACAGTGCCACTCCCCCGTCACTCACATAGAGCCGCTCACCATTACACACTTAGAGCCACTCCCCCATCACACACACAGAGCCACGCTCCATCACTCACACAGAGCCACACCCTATCACTCACTCAGAGCCAAGCCCCATCACTCACACAGAGCCACTCCCCCATCACACACACAGAGCCACGCTCCATCACTCACTGAGTCATGCCCCAATCACTCACACAGAACCACGCCCCATCACACACACAGAGTCACGCCCCCATCACTCACACAGAGACATGCCCCCATCACTCATCGAGAGCCACTCTGCATCACTCACACAGAGCTACACCTCCATCACTCACAGATAACCACACCCATCACTCATACAGTGCCTCTCCCCATCACTCACACTGAGCCCCGCCCCCATTACTCTCACAGAGCCATTCCCCCATCACTCACACAGAGGCATGACCCATCACTCACACAGACCCACACCCCATCACTCACACAGAGCCACACCCCCATCACTCATACAGAGCCACTCCCCCATCACTAACACAGAGCCACACCCCATCACTCATACAGAGCCACACCCCATCACTCACACAGAGTCACGCCCCGTCACTCACACGGAGCCAGGCTCACATCACTCACACAGAGCCACTCCCCCATCACTCATACAGAACCACACCCCATCACTCACACAGAGCCATTCCCCCATCACTCACAGAGAGCCACGCCCCATCAATCACACAGAGACAGGCCCCATCATTCACACAGAACCACGCCTACATCACTCACAGAGAGCCACTCTCCATCACTCACACAGAGCCGCTCCACATCACAAACTCAGAGCCACTCTCCCATCACTCACACAGTACCATGCCTCCATCACTCACCGAGAGCCACTCTCGATCACACACAGAGCCATTCCCTCATCACTCACACAGAGCCACACCCCAATCTCTCACACAGAGTCACGCCCCATCATTCACACAGAGTCACGCTCCCATCACTCACACAGAGTCACACCTCCATCACTCACACAGAACCACAGCCCATCACTCACAGAGCCACTCCCCATCAATGACTCAGAGCCGTGCCCCATCCCTCACAGAGAGCCAGGCCCCATCACTCACACAGAGCCACGCCCCATCACTCACACAGAGCCACACCCCATCACTCACACGGAGCCAGGCTCACATCACTCACACAGAGCCACTCCTCCATCACACATACAGAGCCACGCCCCATCACTCACAGAGAGCCATGCCCCATCAATCACACAGAGACAGGCCCCATCATTCACACAGAACCACGCCTGCATCACTCACAGAGAGCCACTCTCCATCACTCACACAGAGCATCTCCCCATCACTCACACAGAGCCGCTCCACATCACAAACTCAGAGCCACACCCCAATCACTCACACACAGCCACGCCCCATCACTCACACAGAGTCACGCCCCATCACTCACACAGAGTCACGCACCATCATTCACACAGAGTCATGTCCCCATCATTCACACAGAGTCATGTCCCCATCACTTACACAGAACCAAGCCACTATCACTCACACAGAGCCACGCCCCAATCACTCACACTGAGTCACGCCCCGTAATTCACACAGAGCCATTCCCCCATCACTCACATGGAGCCACGCCCCATCACTCACTTAGACCCACACCCCATCACTCACACAGAGCCACTCCCCCATCACTCACACAGAGGCATGACCCATCACTCACACAGACCCACACCCCATCACTCACACTGAGCCACTCCCCATCACTCACACAGAGCCACACCCCCATCACTCACACAGAGCCACACCCCCATCACTAACACAGAGCCACACCCCATCACTCATACAGAGCCACACCCCATCACTCGCACAGAGTCACGCCCCGTCACTCACACGGAGCCAGGCTCACATCACTCACACAGAGCCACTCCCCCATCACTCATACAGAACCACACCCCATCACTCACACAGAGCCACTCCCCCATCACTCACACAGAGCCACGCTCCATCACTCACTGAGTCATGCCCCAATCACTCACACAGAACCACGCCCCATCACACACACAGAGTCACGCCCCCATCACTCACACAGAGACATGCCCCCATCACTCATCGAGAGCCACTCTGCATCACTCACACAGAGCTACACCTCCATCACTCACAGATAACCACACCCCCATCACTCACATAGAGCCACTCCCCCATCACTCACACAGAACAACACCCATCACTCATACAGTGCCTCTCCCCATCACTCACACTGAGCCCCGCCCCCATTACTCTCACAGAGCCATTCCCCCATCACTCACACGGAGCCATGCCACATCACTCATACAGAGCCATTCCCCCATCACTCACACAGAGCCACTCCCCCATCACTCACACAGAGCCACACCACAGCACTCATACAGAGCCGTGCCCCATCCCTCACAGAGAGCCAGGCCCCATCACTCACACAGAGCCACGCCCCATCACTCACACAGAGCCACACCCCATCACTCACACAGAGCCAGGCTCACATCACTCACACAGAGCCACTCCTCCATCACTCATACAGAGCCACGCCCCATCACTCACAGAGAGCCATGCCCCATCAATCACACAGAGACAGGCCCCATCATTCACACAGAACCACGCCTGCATCACTCACAGAGAGCCACTCTCCATCACTCACACAGAGCATCTCCCCATCACTCACACAGAGCCGCTCCACATCACAAACTCAGAGCCACACCCCAATCACTCACACACAGCCACGCCCCATCACTCACACAGAGTCACGCCCCATCACTCACACAGAGTCACGCCCCATCATTCACACAGAACCAAGCCACTATCACTCACAGAGAGTGACGCCCCACCACTCACACAGAGCCACGCCCCAATCACTCACACTGAGTCACGCCCCGTAATTCACACAGAGCCATTCCCCCATCACTCACATGGAGCCACGCCCCATCACTCACTTAGACCCACACCCCATCACTCACACAGAGCCACTCCCCCATCACTCACACATAGCCATTCACCCATCACTCACATAGAGCCACGGCTGCATCACTCACACAGAGCCTCTCCCCCATCACTCACACAGAACCAGGCCCCATCACTCCCACAGAGCCACTCCCCATCTTTCACACTGAGCCACTCCCCATCACTCACACAGAGCCACACCCATCACTCACAGAGTCACGCCCCATCACTCACACAGAGCCACGCCCCCTCACTCACAGAGTCACGCTTCCATCACTCACACAGAGACAAGCCCACATCACTCACCGAGAGCCACTCTTCAGCACTCACACAGAGACACTCCCCCATCACTCACACTGAGCCATTCCCCCATCACTCACACAGAGCCATTCCCCCATCACTCACACAGAGCCACGCCCTCATCACTCACGCAGATCACCGCCCCATCACTCACACTGAGCCATTCCCCCATCACTCACACAGAGCCATTCCCCCATCACTCACACGGAGCCACGCCCCATCACTCACAGAGAACCAAGCACCATCAATCACACAGAGACAGGCCCCATCACTCACACAGAACCATGCCTCCATCACTCACCGAGAGCCACTCTGATCACATACAGAGCCATTCCCTCATCACTCACACAGAGCCAAACCCCAATCTCTCACACAGAGTCACGCCCCATCATTCATACAGAGTCACGCCCGTCACTCACACAGAGCCACGCACCATCATTCACACAGAGTCACGCTCCCATCACTCACACAGAGCCACACCCCATCACACACACAGAGTCACGCCCCCATACTCATACAGAGACAAGCCCCCATTACTCACCGAGAGCCACTCTCCATCACACACACAGATCCATTCCCCATCACTTACAGAACCACACCCCATCACACACAGAGGCACGCTCCCACACTCACACAGTGCCACTCCCTCGTCACTCACATAAAGCCGCTCACCATTACACACTTAGAGCCACTCCCCATCACACACACAGAGCCCCGCCCCATCACTCACACAGAACCACACCCCATCACACATACAGAGTCACGCCCCCATCACACACAGAGACATGCCCCCATCACTCATCGAGAGCCATTCTGCATCACTCACACAGAGCTACACCCCCATCACTCACACAGAACCACTCCCCCATCACTCACACAGAACCACACCCCATCACTCATACAGTGCCTCTCCCCATCACTCACACTGAGCCCCGCCCCCATTACTCACACGGAGCCAGGCTCACATCACTCACACAGAACCACACCCCAATCACTCACACACAACCACGCCCCATCACTCACACAGAGCCATTCCCCCATCACTCACATGGAGCCACGCCCCATCACTCACAACGGGCCACTCCCCCATCACTCACAGAGAGCCATGCACCATCAATCACGCAGAGACAAGCCCCATCACTCACACAGAACCACGCCTGCATCACTCACAGAGAGCCACTCTCCATCACTCACACAGAGCCTCTCCCACGTCACTGACACAGAGCCGCTCCACATCACAAACTCAGAGCCACTCCCCCATCATTCACACAGCGCCACACCCCAATCACTCACACACATCCACGCCCCATCACTCACACAGAGTCACGCCCCATCACTCACACAGAGCCACTCTCCATCACTCACAGAGTCATGTCCCCATCACTTACACAGAACCAAGCCACTATCACTCACAGAGAGCGACGCCCCATCACTCACACAGAGCCATGCCCCATCACTCACACAGAACCACACCACATCACTCACACAGAGCCACTCCCCCATCACTCACACAGAGACACACCACATCACTCACACAGAGCCACTACCCAACAATGACTCAGAGCCATGCCCCATCCCTTACACAGAGTCACTCCCCCATCACTCACACGGAGCCAGGCTCACATCACTTAAACAGAACCACACCCCCATCACTCACATGGAGCCATGCCCCATCAATCACACAGAGACAGGCCCCATCATTCACACAGAACCACGCCTGCATCACTCACAGAGAGCCACTCTCCACTCACACAGAGCATCTCCCCATCACTCACACAGAGCCACTCCCCCATCATTCACACAGAGCCACGCCCCCATCACTTACACAGAGCCACGCCCCCATCACTCACACAGAGTCATGTCCCCATCACTTACACAGAATCACGCCCCATCACTCACACAGAGGCACGCCCCAATCACTCACAGAGAGTGACGCCCCATCACTCACACAGAGGCACGCCCCAATCACTCACACAGAATCACGCCCCATCACTCACACAGAGCCATTCCCCCATCACTCACAGAGAGCCATGCCCCATCAATCACACAGAGACAGGCCCCATCATTCACACAGAACCACGCCTGCATCACTCACAGAGAGCCACTCTCCATCACTCACACAGAGCATCTCCCCATCACTCACACAGAACCACGCCTGCATCACTCACCGAGAGCCACTCTCCATCACTCACACAGAGTCACGCCCCATCACTTACACAGAACCAAGCCACTATCACTCACAGAGAGCGACACCCCATCACTCACACAGAGTCACACCCATCACTCACACAGAGCCACTAACCCATCACTCACTCAGAGCCGTGCCCCATCACTCTCACAGAGCCACGCCCCATCATACCCACAGAGCCATGCCCCATCACTCACTCAGCGCCACGCCCACATACTACACAGAGTAACTCAAACATCACTCACCCAGAGCCACTCCCCCATCACTGACACAGCGCCATGACCCCATCACTCACACAGAGCCACTCCCCATCACTCACACAGTGCCACTCCCCCACTCACACAGATCCACACCCCATCACACAAACAGCTGCGCCCACATCACGCACGCAGACCCACTCCCCCATCACTCACTCAGAGCCACGTCACATCTCTCACACAGAACAACTCCCCATCACTCACACAGAGCCACGCCCCATCACTCGCACAGAGTCATGTCCCCATCACTTACACAGAATCACGCCCCATCACTCACACAGAGGCACGCCCCAATCACTCACAGAGAGTGACGCCCCATCACTCACACAGAGGCACGCCCCAATCACTCACACAGAATCACGCCCCATCACTCACACAGAGCCATTCCCCCATCACTCACAGAGAGCCATGCCCCATCAATCACACAGAGACAGGCCCCATCATTCACACAGAACCACGCCTGCATCACTCACAGAGAGCCACTCTCCATCACTCACACAGAGCATCTCCCCATCACTCACACAGAACCACGCCTGCATCACTCACCGAGAGCCACTCTCCATCACTCACACAGAGTCACGCCCCATCACTTACACAGAACCAAGCCACTATCACTCACAGAGAGCGACACCCCATCACTCACACAGAGTCACACCCATCACTCACACAGAGCCACTAACCCATCACTCACTCAGAGCCGTGCCCCATCACTCTCACAGAGCCACGCCCCATCATACCCACAGAGCCATGCCCCATCACTCACTCAGCGCCACGCCCACATACTACACAGAGTAACTCAAACATCACTCACCCAGAGCCACTCCCCCATCACTGACACAGCGCCATGACCCCATCACTCACACAGAGCCACTCCCCATCACTCACACAGTGCCACTCCCCCACTCACACAGATCCACACCCCATCACACAAACAGCTGCGCCCACATCACGCACGCAGACCCACTCCCCCATCACTCACTCAGAGCCACGTCACATCTCTCACACAGAACAACTCCCCATCACTCACACAGAGCCACGCCCCATCACTCGCACAGAGCCACACCCCCATCATTCACACAGCGCCACGCCCCATCACTCACACAGAGTCACGCCCCATCACTCTCACAGAGCCACGCCCCATCACTCACATAGAACCACACCCCCATCACTCACACAAAGCCACTCCCCCATCACTCACACAGAGCCACGCCCCATCACTCACACAGAGCCACACCCTATCACTCACTCAGAGCCACACGCCACCACTCACTTAGAGCCACTCCCCCATCACTCACACAGAGCCAGGCCCCACCACTCCCACAGAGCCACTCCCCCATCTTTCACACAGAGCCACTCCCCATCACTCACAGAGTCACGCTTCCATCACTCACACAGAGACAAGCCCACATCACTCACAGAGAGCCACTCTCCAGCACTCACACAGAGGCACTCCTACATCACTCACACAGAGCCGCTCCACATCACACACTCAGAGCCACTCCCCCGTCACTCACTCAGAGCCACGCCCTCATCACTCATACAGTGCCTCTACCCATCACTCACACTGAGCCCCGCCCCCGTTACTCACACAGAGCCACTCCCCATCACTCACAGAGTCACACCCCATCACTCACACAGAGCCACGCCCCATCACTCACACAGAGCCACTCCCCCATCACTCACACAGAGCCACTCCCCCATCACTCATACAGAACCACACCTGATCACTCACACAGAGCCATTCCCCCATCACTCACACGGAGCCACGCCCCATCACTCACAACAGGCCACTCCCCCATCACTCACAGAGAGCCATGCCCCATCAATCACACAGAGACAGGCCCCATCATTCACACAGAACCACGCCTGCATCACTCACAGAGAGCCACTATCCATCATTCACAGAGCCTCTCCCACGTCACTGACACAGAGCCGCTCCACATCACAAACTCAGAGCCACTCCCCCATCATTCACACAGCGCCACACCCCAATCACTCACACACATCCACGCCCCATCACTCACACAGAGTCACGCCCCATCACTCACACAGAGCCACTCTCCATCACTCACAGAGTCATGTCCCCATCACTTACACAGAACCAAGCCACTATCACTCACAGAGAGCGACGCCCCATCACTCACACAGAGCCATGCCCCATCACTCACACAGAACCACACCACATCACTCACACAGAGCCACTCCCCCATCACTCACACAGAGACACACCACATCACTCACACAGAGCCACTACCCAACAATGACTCAGAGCCATGCCCCATCCCTTACACAGAGTCACTCCCCCATCACTCACACGGAGCCAGGCTCACATCACTTAAACAGAACCACACCCCCATCACTCACATGGAGCCATGCCCCATCAATCACACAGAGACAGGCCCCATCATTCACACAGAACCACGCCTGCATCACTCACAGAGAGCCACTCTCCACTCACACAGAGCATCTCCCCATCACTCACACAGAGCCACTCCCCCATCATTCACACAGAGCCACGCCCCCATCACTTACACAGAGCCACGCCCCCATCACTCACACAGAGTCATGTCCCCATCACTTACACAGAATCACGCCCCATCACTCACACAGAGGCACGCCCCAATCACTCACAGAGAGTGACGCCCCATCACTCACACAGAGGCACGCCCCAATCACTCACACAGAATCACGCCCCATCACTCACACAGAGCCATTCCCCCATCACTCACAGAGAGCCATGCCCCATCAATCACACAGAGACAGGCCCCATCATTCACACAGAACCACGCCTGCATCACTCACAGAGAGCCACTCTCCATCACTCACACAGAGCATCTCCCCATCACTCACACAGAACCACGCCTGCATCACTCACCGAGAGCCACTCTCCATCACTCACACAGAGTCACGCCCCATCACTTACACAGAACCAAGCCACTATCACTCACAGAGAGCGACACCCCATCACTCACACAGAGTCACACCCATCACTCACACAGAGCCACTAACCCATCACTCACTCAGAGCCGTGCCCCATCACTCTCACAGAGCCACGCCCCATCATACCCACAGAGCCATGCCCCATCACTCACTCAGCGCCACGCCCACATACTACACAGAGTAACTCAAACATCACTCACCCAGAGCCACTCCCCCATCACTGACACAGCGCCATGACCCCATCACTCACACAGAGCCACTCCCCATCACTCACACAGTGCCACTCCCCCACTCACACAGATCCACACCCCATCACACAAACAGCTGCGCCCACATCACGCACGCAGACCCACTCCCACATCACTCACTCAGAGCCACGTCACATCTCTCACACAGAACAACTCCCCATCACTCACACAGAGCCACGCCCCATCACTCGCACAGAGTCACGCCCCATCACTCTCACAGAGTCACGCCCCATCACTCTCACAGAGCCACGCCCCATCACTCACATAGAACCACACCCCCATCACTCACACAAAGCCACTCCCCCATCACTCACACAGAGCCACGCCCCATCACTCACACAGAGCCACACCCTATCACTCACTCAGAGCCACACGCCACCACTCACTTAGAGCCACTCCCCCATCACTCACACAGAGCCAGGCCCCACCACTCCCACAGAGCCACTCCCCCATCTTTCACACAGAGCCACTCCCCATCACTCACAGAGTCACGCTTCCATCACTCACACAGAGACAAGCCCACATCACTCACAGAGAGCCACTCTCCAGCACTCACACAGAGGCACTCCTACATCACTCACACAGAGCCGCTCCACATCACACACTCAGAGCCACTCCCCCGTCACTCACTCAGAGCCACGCCCTCATCACTCATACAGTGCCTCTACCCATCACTCACACTGAGCCCCGCCCCCGTTACTCACACAGAGCCACTCCCCATCACTCACAGAGTCACACCCCATCACTCACACAGAGCCACGCCCCATCACTCACACAGAGCCACTCCCCCATCACTCACACAGAGCCACTCCCCCATCACTCATACAGAACCACACCTGATCACTCACACAGAGCCATTCCCCCATCACTCACACGGAGCCACGCCCCATCACTCACAACAGGCCACTCCCCCATCACTCACAGAGAGCCATGCCCCATCAATCACACAGAGACAGGCCCCATCATTCACACAGAACCACGCCTGCATCACTCACAGAGAGCCACTATCCATCATTCACAGAGCCTCTCCCTCATCACTCACACAGAGCCGCTCCACAGCACAAACTCAGAGCCACTCCCCCATCACTCACACAGCGCCACGCACCATCACTCACACACAGCCACGCCCCATCACTCACACAGAGCCACGCCCCATCACTCACACACAGCCACGCCCCATCACTCACACACAGCCACGCCCCATCACTCACACAGAGCCACGCCCCATCATTCACACAGAGTCATGTCCCCATCACTTACACTGAACCAAGCCACTATCACTCACAGAGAGCGACGCCCCATCACTCACACAGAGGCACACCCATCACTCACACAGAGCCACGCCACAATCACTCACACAGAGTTACGCCCCGTAACTCACACAGAGCCATTCCCCCATCACTCACATGGAGCCACGCCCCATCACTCACAGAGAGCCATGCCCCATCAATCACGCAGAGACAGGCCCCATCACTCACACAGAACCACGCCTGCATCACTCACCGAGAGCCACTCTCCATCACTCACACAGAGCCACTCCCTCATCACTCACACAGAGACGCTCCACATCACAAACTCAGAGCCACTCCCCCATCATTCACACACAGCCACGCCACATCACTCACACTGAGCCACGCACCACCATTCACACAGAGTCACGTCGCCATCACTCACACAGAGTCACGCCCCCATCACTTACACAGAACCAAGCCACTATCACTCACAGAGAGCGACGCCCCATCACTCACACAGAGCCGTGCCCCATCACTCACACAGAGCCGTGCCCCATCACTCACATACAGCCACTCCCCAATCACTCACTCAGAGCCACGCCCACATACTACACAGAGTAACTCTAACATCACTCACCCAGAGCCACTACCCCATCACTCACACAGAGCCACTCCCCAATCACTCATACAGAGCCACTCCCCCATCTCTCACACAGAGCAACTCCCCATCACTCGCACAGAACCACACCCCATCACACAGAACCGCACCCCATCACACACTCAGAGCCACGCCCCATCATACCCATGGAGCCATGTCGCATCACTCAAACAAAGTCACGCCCTCATCACTCACACGCCCATCACTCACCCAGATTCTCTCCCCATCACTCACACAGAGCCACTCCCCCATCTCTCACACAGAGCCATTCCCCCATCACTCACACAGTGCCACTCCCCCATTTCTCACACAGAGCCATTCCCCCATCACTCACACAGTGCCACTCCCCCATCACTCACACAGAGCCACTCCCCCATCACTCACACAGAGCCACTCCCCCATCACTCACACAGAGTCATGCCCCATCACTCTCACAGAGCCACGCCCCATCATTCTCACAGAGCCACGCCCCATCACTCTCACAGAGCCACGCCCCCATCACTCTCACAGTCAGGCTCACATCACTCTCATAGAACCACACCCCCATCACTCACACGGAGCCACGCCCCATCACTCACAGAGAACCAAGCACCATCAATCACACAGAGACAGGCCCCATCACTCACACAGAACCATGCCTCCATCACTCACCGAGAGCCACTCTGATCACATACAGAGCCATTCCCTCATCACTCACACAGAGCCAAACCCCAATCTCTCACACAGAGTCACGCCCCATCATTCATACAGAGTCACGCCCCGTCACTCACACAGAGCCACGCACCATCATTCACACAGAGTCACGCTCCCATCACTCACACAGAGCCACACCCCATCACACACACAGAGTCACGCCCCCATACTCATACAGAGACAAGCCCCCATTACTCACCGAGAGCCACTCTCCATCACACACACAGATCCATTCCCCATCACTTACAGAACCACACCCCATCACACACAGAGGCACGCTCCCACACTCACACAGTGCCACTCCCTCGTCACTCACATAAAGCCGCTCACCATTACACACTTAGAGCCACTCCCCATCACACACACAGAGCCCCGCCCCATCACTCACACAGAACCACACCCCATCACACATACAGAGTCACGCCCCCATCACACACAGAGACATGCCCCCATCACTCATCGAGAGCCATTCTGCATCACTCACACAGAGCTACACCCCCATCACTCACACAGAACCACTCCCCCATCACTCACACAGAACCACACCCCATCACTCATACAGTGCCTCTCCCCATCACTCACACTGAGCCCCGCCCCCATTACTCACACGGAGCCAGGCTCACATCACTCACACAGAACCACACCCCAATCACTCACACACAACCACGCCCCATCACTCACACAGAGCCATTCCCCCATCACTCACATGGAGCCACGCCCCATCACTCACAACGGGCCACTCCCCCATCACTCACAGAGAGCCATGCCCCATCAATCACGCAGAGACAAGCCCCATCACTCACACAGAACCACGCCTGCATCACTCACAGAGAGCCACTCTCCATCACTCACACAGAGCCTCTCCCACGTCACTGACACAGAGCCGCTCCACATCACAAACTCAGAGCCACTCCCCCATCATTCACACAGCGCCACACCCCAATCACTCACACACATCCACGCCCCATCACTCACACAGAGTCACGCCCCATCACTCACACAGAGCCACTCTCCATCACTCACAGAGTCATGTCCCCATCACTTACACAGAACCAAGCCACTATCACTCACAGAGAGCGACGCCCCATCACTCACACAGAGCCATGCCCCATCACTCACACAGAACCACACCACATCACTCACACAGAGCCACTCCCCCATCACTCACACAGAGACACACCACATCACTCACACAGAGCCACTACCCAACAATGACTCAGAGCCATGCCCCATCCCTTACACAGAGTCACTCCCCCATCACTCACACGGAGCCAGGCTCACATCACTTAAACAGAACCACACCCCCATCACTCACATGGAGCCATGCCCCATCAATCACACAGAGACAGGCCCCATCATTCACACAGAACCACGCCTGCATCACTCACAGAGAGCCACTCTCCACTCACACAGAGCATCTCCCCATCACTCACACAGAGCCACTCCCCCATCATTCACACAGAGCCACGCCCCCATCACTTACACAGAGCCACGCCCCCATCACTCACACAGAGTCATGTCCCCATCACTTACACAGAATCACGCCCCATCACTCACACAGAACCACACCACATCACTCACACAGAGCCACTCCCCCATCACTCACACAGAGACACACCACATCACTCACACAGAGCCACTACCCAACAATGACTCAGAGCCATGCCCCATCCCTTACACAGAGTCACTCCCCCATCACTCACACAGAGTCATGTCCCCATCACTTACACAGAATCACGCCCCATCACTCACACAGAGGCACGCCCCAATCACTCACAGAGAGTGACGCCCCATCACTCACACAGAGGCACGCCCCAATCACTCACACAGAATCACGCCCCATCACTCACACAGAGCCATTCCCCCATCACTCACAGAGAGCCATGCGCCATCAATCACACAGAGACAGGCCCCATCATTCACACAGAACCACGCCTGCATCACTCACAGAGAGCCACTCTCCATCACTCACACAGAGCATCTCCCCATCACTCACACAGAACCACGCCTGCATCACTCACCGAGAGCCACTCTCCATCACTCACACAGAGTCACGCCCCATCACTTACACAGAACCAAGCCACTATCACTCACAGAGAGCGACACCCCATCACTCACACAGAGTCACACCCATCACTCACACAGAGCCACTAACCCATCACTCACTCAGAGCCGTGCCCCATCACTCTCACAGAGCCACGCCCCATCATACCCACAGAGCCATGCCCCATCACTCACTCAGCGCCACGCCCACATACTACACAGAGTAACTCAAACATCACTCACCCAGAGCCACTCCCCCATCACTGACACAGCGCCATGACCCCATCACTCACACAGAGCCACTCCCCATCACTCACACAGTGCCACTCCCCCACTCACACAGATCCACACCCCATCACACAAACAGCTGCGCCCACATCACGCACGCAGACCCACTCCCCCATCACTCACTCAGAGCCACGTCACATCTCTCACACAGAACAACTCCCCATCACTCACACAGAGCCACGCCCCATCACTCGCACAGAGCCACACCCCCATCATTCACACAGCACCACGCCCCATCACTCACACAGAGTCACGCCCCATCACTCTCACAGAGCCACGCCCCATCACTCACATAGAACCACACCCCCATCACTCACACAAAGCCACTCCCCATCACTCACACAGAGCCACGCCCCATCACTCACACAGAGCCACACCCTATCACTCACACAGAGCCACACGCCACCACTCACTTAGAGCCGCTCCCCCATCACTCACACAGAGCCAGGCCCCACCACTCCCACAGAGCCACTCCCCCATCTTTCACACAGAGCCACTCCCCATCACTCACAGAGTCACGCTTCCATCACTCACACAGAGACAAGCCCACATCACTCACAGAGAGCCACTCTCCAGCACTCACACAGAGGCACTCCTACATCACTCACACAGAGCCGCTCCACATCACACACTCAGAGCCACTCCCCCGTCACTCACTCAGAGCCACGCCCTCATCACTCATACAGTGCCTCTACCCATCACTCACACTGAGCCCCGCCCCCGTTACTCACACAGAGCCACTCCCCATCACTCACAGAGTCACACCCCATCACTCACACAGAGCCACTCCCCCATCACTCACACAGAGCCACTCCCCCATCACTCATACAGAACCACACCTGATCACTCACACAGAGCCATTCCCCCATCACTCACACGGAGCCACGCCCCATCACTCACAACAGGCCACTCCCCCATCACTCACAGAGAGCCATGCCCCATCAATCACACAGAGACAGGCCCCATCATTCACACAGAACCACGCCTGCATCACTCACAGAGAGCCACTATCCATCATTCACAGAGCCTCTCCCTCATCACTCACACAGAGCCGCTCCACAGCACAAACTCAGAGCCACTCCCCCATCACTCACACAGCGCCACGCACCATCACTCACACACAGCCACGCCCCATCACTCACACAGAGCCACGCCCCATCACTCACACACAGCCACGCCCCATCACTCACACAGAGCCACGCCCCATCATTCACACAGAGTCATGTCCCCATCACTTACACTGAACCAAGCCACTATCACTCACAGAGAGCGACGCCCCATCACTCACACAGAGGCACACCCATCACTCACACAGAGCCACGCCACAATCACTCACACAGAGTTACGCCCCGTAACTCACACAGAGCCATTCCCCCATCACTCACATGGAGCCACGCCCCATCACTCACAGAGAGCCATGCCCCATCAATCACGCAGAGACAGGCCCCATCACTCACACAGAACCACGCCTGCATCACTCACCGAGAGCCACTCTCCATCACTCACACAGAGCCACTCCCTCATCACTCACACAGAGACGCTCCACATCACAAACTCAGAGCCACTCCCCCATCATTCACACACAGCCACGCCACATCACTCACACTGAGCCACGCACCACCATTCACACAGAGTCACGTCGCCATCACTCACACAGAGTCACGCCCCCATCACTTACACAGAACCAAGCCACTATCACTCACAGAGAGCGACGCCCCATCACTCACACAGAGCCGTGCCCCATCACTCACATACAGCCACTCCCCAATCACTCACTCAGAGCCACGCCCACATACTACACAGAGTAACTCTAACATCACTCACCCAGAGCCACTACCCCATCACTCACACAGAGCCACTCCCCAATCACTCATACAGAGCCACTCCCCCATCTCTCACACAGAGCAACTCCCCATCACTCGCACAGAACCACACCCCATCACACAGAACCGCACCCCATCACACACTCAGAGCCACGCCCCATCATACCCATGGAGCCATGTCGCATCACTCAAACAAAGTCACGCCCTCATCACTCACACGCCCATCACTCACCCAGATTCTCTCCCCATCACTCACACAGAGCCACTCCCCCATCTCTCACACAGAGCCATTCCCCCATCACTCACACAGTGCCACTCCCCCATCTCTCACACAGAGCCATTCCCCCATCACTCACACAGTGCCACTCCCCCATCACTCACACAGAGCCACTCCCCCATCACTCACACAGAGCCACTCCCCCATCACTCACACAGAGTCATGCCCCATCACTCTCACAGAGCCACGCCCCATCATTCTCACAGAGCCACGCCCCATCACTCTCACAGAGCCACGCCCCCATCACTCTCACAGTCAGGCTCACATCACTCTCATAGAACCACACCCCCATCACTCACACGGAGCCACGCCCCATCACTCACAACGGGCCACTCCCCCATCACTCACAGAGAGCCATGCCCCATCAATCACACAGAGACAGGCCCCATCACTCACACAGAACCATGCCTGCATCACTCACCGAGAGCCACTCTCCATCATTCACACAGAGCCACTCCCTCATCACTCACACAGAGCCGCTCCACATCACAAACTCAGAGCCACACCCCATCACTCACACAGCGCCACGCACCATCACTCACACACAGCCACGCCCCATCACTCACACAGAGCCACGCACCATCACTCACACACAGCCACGCCCCATCACTCACACAGAGCCACGCACCATCATTCACACAGAGTCATGTCCCCATCACTTACACTGAACCAAGCCACTATCACTCACAGAGAGCGACGCCCCATCACTCACACAGAGGCACACCCATCACTCACACAGAGCCACGCCACAATCACTCACACAGAGTTACGCCCCGTAACTCACACAGAGCCATTCCCCCATCACTCACATGGAGCCACGCCCCATCACTCACAGAGAGCCATGCCCCATCAATCACGCAGAGACAGGCCCCATCACTCACACAGAACCACGCCTGCATCACTCACCGAGAGCCACTCTCCATCACTCACACAGAGCCACTCCCTCATCACTCACACAGAGACGCTCCACATCACAAACTCAGAGCCACTCCCCCATCATTCACACACAGCCACGCCACATCACTCACACTGAGCCACGCACCACCATTCACACAGAGTCACGTCGCCATCACTCACACAGAGTCACGCCCCCATCACTTACACAGAACCAAGCCACTATCACTCACAGAGAGCGATGCCCCATCACTCACACAGAGCCGTGCCCCATCACTCACACAGAGCCGTGCCCCATCACTCACATACAGCCACTCACCAATCACTCACTCAGAGCCACGCCCACATACTACACAGAGTAACTCTAACATCACTCACCCAGAGCCACTACCCCATCACTCACACAGAGCCATGCCCCATCACTCACACAGAGCCACTCCCCAATCACTCATACAGAATCAGGCCCCACCACTCCCACAGAGCCACTCCCCCATCTCTCACACAGAGCAACTCCCCATCACTCGCACAGAACCACACCCCATCACACAGAACCGCACCCCATCACACACTCAGAGCCACGCCCCATCATACCCACGGAGCCATGTCGCATCACTCAAACAAAGTCACGCCCTCATCACTCAGAGTCACATGCCCATCACTCACCCAGATTCTCTCCCCATCACTCACACAGAGCCACTCCCCCATCTCTCACACAGAGCCATTCCCCCATCACTCACACAGTGCCACTCCCCCATCTCTCACACAGAGCCATTCCCCCATCACTCACACAGTGCCACTCCCCCATCACTCACACAGAGCCACTCCCCCATCACTCACACAGAGCCACTCCCCCATCATTCACACAGAGTCATGCCCCATCACTCTCACAGAGCCACGCCCCCATCACTCTCACAGTCAGGCTCACATCACTCACATAGAACCACACCCCCATCACTCACACAAAGCCACTCACCCATCACTCACTCAGAGCCACACTCCAACGCTCACTCAGAGCCAAGCCCACATAGTCACCCAGAGCCACTTGCCCATCACTCACGCATAGCCATGCCGCATCACTCACAAAGAACCACACCCCCATCACTCACACAGAGCCATTCACCCATCACTCACATAAAGCCACGGCCGCATCACTCACACTGAGGCTCTTCCCCATCACTCACACAGAACCAGGCCCCATCACTCCCACAGAGCCACTCCCCCATCTTTCACACACAGCCACTCCCCATCACTCACACAGAGCCACACCCATCACTCACAGAGCCACACCCATCACTCACAGAGCCACGCCCATCACTCACAGAGTCATGCTTCCATCACTCACACAGAGACAAGCCCACATCACTCACCGAGAGCCACTCTCCAGCACTCACACAGAGGCACTCCTACATCACTCACACAGAGCCGCTCCACATCACACACTTAGAGCCACTCCCCCACTATTCACACAGAGCCACGCCCTCATCACTCACGCAGATCACCGCCCCATCACTCACACGGAGCCACGCCCCATCACTCACACAGAGCCAAGCCTCCATCACTCACCGAGAGCCACTCTCGATCACATACAGAGCCATTCCCTCATCACTCACACAGAGCCACACCCCAATCTCTCACACAGAGTCACGCCCCATCATTCATACAGAGTCATGCCCCGTCACTCACACAGAGCCACGCACCATCATTCACACAGAGTCACGCCCCGTCACTCACACAGAGTCACACCCCCATCACTCACACACAGCCACACCCCATCACACACACAGAGTCACACCCCCGTCTCTCAGACCCACGCCCCCATACTCACACAGAGACAAGCCCCCATCACTCACCGAGAGCCACTCTCCATCACACACACAGAGCCATCCCCCATCACTTACAGAACCACACCCCATCACACACAGAGGCACGCCCCTTCACTCACACAGTACCACTCCCTCGTCACTCACATAGAGCCGCTCACCATTACGCACTTAGAGCCACTCCCCCATCACACACACAGAGCCACGCTCCATCATCACTGAGTCATGCCCCAATCACTCACACAGAACCACGCCCCATCACTCACACAGAGTCACGCCCCCATCACTCACAGAGTCACGCCCCCATCACTCACACAGAGACATGCCCCCATCACTCATCGAGAGCCACACTGCATCACTCACACAGTGCTACACTCCCATCACTCACACAGAACCACACCCCCATCACTCATACAGTGCCTCTCCCCATCACTCACACTGAGCCCCGCCCCCATTACTCACACAGAGCCATGCCCCCATCACTCACACGGAGCCACGCCCCATCACTCACAACGAGCCACACCCAACCCTCACAGAACCACGCTCCATCACTCACACAGAGCCACATCCCATCACTCACACAGAGCCACGCTCACAGCACTCACACAGAGCCACTCCCCATCAATGACTCAGAGCCGTGCCCCATCCCTCACACAGAGCCAGGCCCCATCCCTCACACAGAGCCAGGCCTCATCACTCACACAGAGCCACACCCCATCACTCACACAGAGTCACACCCCCATCACTCACACACAGCCACACCCCATCACACACACAGAGTCACACCCCCGTCTCTCAGACCCACGCCCCCATACTCACACAGAGACAAGCCCCCATCACTCACCGAGAGCCACTCTCCATCACACACACAGAGCCATCC
Source organism: Hemiscyllium ocellatum (assembly GCF_020745735.1). Classification (NCBI taxonomy): domain Eukaryota; kingdom Metazoa; phylum Chordata; class Chondrichthyes; order Orectolobiformes; family Hemiscylliidae; genus Hemiscyllium; species Hemiscyllium ocellatum. The sequence continues at coordinate 5,128,982 of NC_083422.1, read as the reverse complement.
CCCATCACTTACAGAACCACACCCCATCACACACAGAGGCACGCCCCTTCACTCACACAGTACCACTCCCTCGTCACTCACATAGAGCCGCTCACCATTACGCACTTAGAGCCACTCCCCCATCACACACACAGAGCCACGCTCCATCATCACTGAGTCATGCCCCAATCACTCACACAGAACCACGCCCCATCACTCACACAGAGTCACGCCCCCATCACTCACAGAGTCACGCCCCCATCACTCACACAGAGACATGCCCCCATCACTCATCGAGAGCCACACTGCATCACTCACACAGTGCTACACTCCCATCACTCACACAGAACCACACCCCCATCACTCATACAGTGCCTCTCCCCATCACTCACACTGAGCCCCGCCCCCATTACTCACACAGAGCCATGCCCCCATCACTCACACGGAGCCACGCCCCATCACTCACAACGAGCCACACCCAACCCTCACAGAACCACGCTCCATCACTCACACAGAGCCACATCCCATCACTCACACAGAGCCACGCTCACAGCACTCACACAGAGCCACTCCCCATCAATGACTCAGAGCCGTGCCCCATCCCTCACACAGAGCCAGGCCCCATCCCTCACACAGAGCCAGGCCTCATCACTCACACAGAGTCACGCCCCAATCGCTCACAGAGTCACGCACCATCACTCACTCAGAGCCACGCCCTCATCACTCAGAGTCACACCCCATCACTCACCCAGATTCTCTCCCCATCACTCACGCAGAGCCACACTCCCATCACTGACACAGCGCCATGACCCCATCACTCACACAGAGCCACTCCCCATCACTCACAGTGCCACTCCCCCTTCACTCACACAGAGCCACTCACATAGAGCCACTCCCCCATCTCTCACACAGAACCACACCCCATCACACACACAGCCACGCCCACATCACGCACACTGACCCACTCACCCATCACTCACACAGAACAACTCCCCATTACTCACACAGAGCCACGCCGCATCACTCACACAGAGACAAGCCCCTATCACTCACACAGAGCCACGCCCCATCACTCACACAGAGTCATGCCCCAATCACTCACACAGAGCCAAGCCCCATCCCTCACTCAGAGCCACGCCCCATCACTCACACAGAGTCACGCCCTCATCACTCAGAGTCACACCCCATCACTCACCCAGATTCTCCCCCCATCACTCACGCAGAGCCACACTCCCATCACTGACACAGCGCCATGACCCCATCACTCACACAGAGCCACTCCCCATCACTCACAGTGCCACTCCCCCTTCACTCACACAGAGCCACTCACCATCACTCACATAGAGCCACTCCCCCATCTCACACAGAACCACACCCCATCACACACACAGCCACGCACACTGACCCACTCACCCATCACTCACTCAGAGCCGCGTCCCATCACTCACACAGAACAACTCCCCATTACTCACACAGAGCCACGCCCCTATCACTCACACAGAGTCACGCCCCATCACTCACACAGAGCCACGCCTCATCACTCACACAGAGTCAAGCCCCTATCACTCACACAGAGTTACGCCCCATCACTCTCACAGAGCCACGCCCCATCACTCACACAGAGCCACACCCCCATCACTCACACAGTCAGGCTCACATCACTCACACAGAACCACACCCCCCATCACTCACACAAAGCCACTCACCTATCACTCACTCAGAGCCACTCCCCCATCATTCACACAGAGCCACGCCCACATACTCACACAGAGCAACTCAAACATCACTCACCCAGAGCCACTCGTCCATCACTCACACATAGCCAAGCCCCATCACTCACAGAGCCACTCCCCCATCTTTCACACAGAGTCACTCCCCATCACTCACACAGAGCCACACCCATCACTCACAGAGTCACGCCCCATCACTCCCACAGAGCCACGCCCCCTCACTCACAGAGTCACGCTTCCATCACTCACACAGAGACAAGCCCACATCACTCACCGAGAGCCACTCTCCAGCACTCACACAGAGGCACTCCTACATCACTCACACAGAGCCGCTCCACATCACACACTCAGAGCCACTCCCCTGTCACTCACTCAGAGCCACGCCCTCAATCACTCACACAGAGCCATTCCCACATCACTCACAACGAGCCACTCCCCCATCACTCACACAGAGCCAAGCACCATCAATCACACAGAGTCAGGCCCCATCACTCACACAGAACCACGCCTCCATCACTCACACAGAACCACACCTCCATCACTCACCGAGAGCCACTCTCCATCACTCACACAGAGCCACTCCCTCATCACTCACACGGAGTCACGCCCCCATCACTCACACAGAGTCACGTCCCCATCACTCACACAGAGTCACGTCCCCATCACTCACACTGAGCCACTCATCCATCACTCTCACAGAGTCACACCCCCATCACTCACACAGAACCAAGACACTATCACTCACACAGAGCAACGCCCCATCACTGACACAGAGCCACACCCCATCACTCACAGAGTCACTCCCCATCACTCACACAGAGTCACGCCCCCATCACTCACACAGAGTCACGCCCCCATCACTCACAGAGTCACGCCCCCATCACTCACAGAGCCACACCCACATCACTCACCCAGTGTCTCTCTCCTTCACTCACACAGAGCCACTCCCCCATCACTCACACAGAGCCATTCCCCATCACTCACACAGAGTCACACCCTCATCACTCACACAGAGCCGCTCCCCATCACTCACACAGTGCCACGCCCCATCAATCACACAGTCCCAAGCCACTCTCACTCACACAGAACCAACTCCCCCATCACTCACACAGAGCAACTCCCCCATCATTCACACAGAGCCACGCCCCATCACTCACACAGAGCCACAGCACCATCATTCAACCAGTGTCTCTCCCCATCACTCACACAGAGCCACTCTCCATCACTCACACAGTGCCACTCCCACATCATTCACACCGAACCACTCCTCCGTCACTCACAGAGAGCCACACCCCCATCACTCACACTGAGCCACTCACCCATCACTCTCACAGAGCCACTCACCAATCACTCACACAGAGCCACTTCCCATCACTCACTCAGAGCCACGCCCTCAATCACTCACACAGAGCCATGCCCCAATCACTCACACAGAGCCATTCCCACATCACTCACAACGAGCCACTCCCCCATCACTCACACAGAGCCAAGCACCATCAATCACACAGAGTCAGGCCCCATCACTCACACAGAACCACGCCTCCATCACTCACACAGAACCACACCTCCATCACTCACCGAGAGCCACTCTCCATCACTCACACAGAGCCACTCCCTCATCACTCACACGGAGTCACGCCCCCATCACTCACACAGAGTCACGTCCCCATCACTCACACAGAGTCATGTCCCCATCACTCACACTGAGCCACTCATCCATCACTCTCACAGAGTCACACCCCCATCACTCACACAGAACCAAGACACTATCACTCACACAGAGCAACGCCCCATCACTGACACAGAGCCACACCCCATCACTCACAGAGTCACTCCCCATCACTCACACAGAGCCATGCCCCCGTCACTCACAGAGTCACGCCCCCATCACTCACACAGAGACAAGCCCACATCACTCACCGCGAGCCACTCTCCAGCACTCACACAGAGCCACATCCCATCACTCACACAGAGTCACGCCCCCATCACTCACACAGAGTCACGCCCCCATCACTCACACAGAGTCACGCCCCCATCACTCACAGAGCCACACCCACATCACTCACCCAGTGTCTCTCTCCTTCACTCACACAGAGCCACTCCCCCATCACTCACACAGAGCCATTCCCCATCACTCACACAGAGTCACACCCTCATCACTCACACAGAGCCGCTCCCCATCACTCACACAGTGCCACGCCCCATCAATCACACAGTCCCAAGCCACTCTCACTCACACAGAACCAACTCCCCCATCACTCACACAGAGCCACTCCCCATCACACACACAGAGCCACGGCCCATCACTCACACAGAGCAACTCCCCCATCATTCACACAGAGCCACGCCCCATCACTCACACAGAGCCACAGCACCATCATTCAACCAGTGTCTCTCCCCATCACTCACACAGAGCCACTCTCCATCACTCACACAGTGCCACTCCCACATCATTCACACCGAACCACTCCTCCGTCACTCACAGAGAGCCACACCCCCATCACTCACACTGAGCCACTCACCCATCACTCTCACAGAGCCACTCACCAACCACTCACACAGAGCCACTTCCCATCACTAACACTGAGAAACTCACCCATCACTCACACACAGCCACACCCCATCACTCACACAGAGCCACTCCCCCATCACTCTCACAGAGCCAGGCTCACATCACTCACACAGAGCCACTCACACCGAGATAAGCCCCCATCACTCAGCGAGAGCCACTCTCCATCATTCACACAGAGTCACGCCCCCATCACTCACAGAGTCACGCCCTCATCACTCACACTGAGCCACTCACCCATCACTCACACAGAGCCCCTCGCCCACCACTCACACAGAGCCACTCCCACATCACTCACACAGAGCCCGCCCCATCACTCACACAGAGTCACTCCCCATCACTCACACAGAGCTACGCACCATCACTCACACAGAGTCACACCCCCATCACTCACACTGAGCCACTCACCCATCACTCACACAGAGCCACACCCCGTCACTCACACAGAGCCACACCCCATCACTCACACAGAGTCACGCCCCCATCACTCACCGAGAGCCACACCCCATCACTCATACAGAGCCATGACCCATAACTCACACAGAGTCATGCCCTCATCACTCACAGAGCCACTCCCCCATCACTCGCACAGAGCCATTCCCCTATCACTGACACAGAGCCACGCCCCATTACTCACACAGAGTCACTCCCCATCACTCACACAGAGCCACGCCCCATCACTCACACAGAGCCACTCCCACATCATTCACACAGTGCCACACCCCCATCACTCACACGGAGTTACTCACCATCACTCACACAGAGTCACTCCCCATCACTCACACAGAGCCACGCCCCATCACTCACACAGTGCCACTCCCACATCATTCACACAGTGCCATTTCCCCATCACACTCATAGAGCCACTGCCGCATCACTCACACAGAGCCACTCACCCATCACTCACACAGACCCCATCATTCCCACAGAGCCACTCCCCCACCAGTCACACAACTTTCAAACATAAACAAAACAACATCACACACAGAGCCACGCCCATATCACGCACACAGAACCACTTCCCCATCACTCACTCAGAGCCATGTCCCATCTCCCAAAAAGAGCCCCGCCCCATTACACACTCAGAGACTCTCCCCCATCACTCACATAGAGCCATTCCCCCATTACTCACACAGTGCCATTCCCCATCACTCACACAGAGTCACGCCCTCATCACTCATACAGAGCCGCTCCCCATCACTCACACAGAGCCACGCCCCATCACTCCCACAGAGCCATTCCCCCATCTTTCACACAGAACCACTCCCCATCACTCACACAGTGCCTCACCCCATTACTCACACAGAGCCACGCCCCATCACTCCCACAGAGCCACGCCCCATCACTCCCACAGAGCCACTCCCCCATCTTTCACACAGAACCACACCCATCACAGAACCACGCCCCAACACTCACTCAGATCCACGCCCCAACACTCACAAAGAGCCACACCCCATCACTCTCACAGAGCCACGCCCCATCACTCTCACAGAGCCAGGCACACATCACTCACACAGAGCCACATCCCCGTCACTCACAGACTGATGCCACCATCACTCACACAGTGACAAGTGCCCATCACTCACCGAGAGCCACTCTCCTTCACTCACACAGAGCCATGCCCCATCACTCAGAGCCACACCCCATCACTCACCCAGTGTCTGTCTCCTTCACTCACACAGAGCCACTCCCCCGTCACTCACACTGAGCTGCTCCCCATTACACACTCAGAGTCACTCTCCCATCACTCACATAGAGCCATTCCCCCATTACTCACACAGTGCCATTCCCCATCACTCACACAGAGTCACGCCCTCATCACTCACACAGAGCAACTCCCCCATCACTCACACAGAGCTACACCCCATCACGTATACAGAGCCCCTCCCCCACCATTCACACAGAGCCACGCCCTGTCACTCACATAGAGCCACGCCCCATCACTCCCACAGAGCCACTCCCCATCTCTCACAAAGAGCTACACCCCAACACTCACACAGTGCCTCACCCCATTACTCACACAGAGCCACGCCCCATCACTCACACAGAGTCACGCCCTCATCACTCACTGAGCCACACACCAATCACTCACCCAGTGTCTCTCCCCATCACTCACACAGAGCCGCTCCCCATTACACACTCAGAGTCACACCCCATCACTCACACAGATCACTCCCACATCATTCACACAGAGCCACGCCCCATCACTCACATGGAGCACACCCCATCACTCACAGAGAGCCACGCCCCATCACTCACACAGAGACACTTCCCATCACTTACATGGAGCACGCCCCATCACTCACACAGAGCCACGCCCTGTCACTCACATAGAGCCACGCCCCATCACTCCCACAGAGCCACTCCCCATCTCTCACAAACAGCTACACCCCAACACTCACACAGTGCCTCACCCCATTACTCACACAGAGCCACGCCCCATCACTCACACGGAGCCACTCCCCCAACTTTCAAACAGAAACAAAACAACATCACACACAGAGCCACGCTCATATCAATCAAACAGAACCACACCCCATCACACAGAGCCACGCCCCAAGACTCACTCAGAGCCACGCCCCATCTCTCACAAAGAGCCACACCCCATCACTCACACAGAGCCACGCCCCATCACTCACACAGAGTCACTCCCCCATCACTCACACAGAGCCACGCTCCATCACTCACACAGAGCCACGTTCCATCACTCACACAAAGCCATGCCCCATCACTCACACAGAGCCACTCCGCCATCACTCACACAGAGCCACGTCCCATCACTCCCACAGATCCACGCCCCATCTCTCACAAAGAGCCACACCCCATCACTCACAGAGCCACGCCCCATCACTCCCACAGAGCCACGCCCCATCTCTCACAAAGAGCCACACCCCATCACTCACACAGAGCCACTCCCCCATCACTCACACAGAGCCACTCCCCGATCATTTACACAGAGCCACGCCCCATCACTCTCACAGAGCCAGGCTCACATCACTCACACAGAGCCACGCCCCATCATTCACACAGAGCCCCTCCCCCACCACTCACACGGAGCCACTCCCCCAACTTTCAAACAGAAACAAAACATCACACACAGAGCCACGCCCCATATCACTCACACAGAGCCACGCCCCATCACTCACTCAGAGCCACGCCCCATCTCTCACAAAGTGCTACACCCCATTCCTCCCACAGAGCCATGCTCCATCACTCCCACAGAGCAATTCCCCCATCTTTCACACAGAACCACTCCCCATCACTCACACAGAACCACACCTCATCACTCACACAGAGCCACGTCCCATCACTCACACAGAGCCACGTCCCATCACTCACACAGAGCCATGCCCCATCACTCACACAGAGCCACACCCCCATCACTCACCCAGTGTCTGTCTCCTTCACTCACACAGAGCCACTCCCCATTACACACTCAGAGCCACTCCCCAATAAATAAACATAGAACCATTCCCCCATTACTCACACAGTGCCATTCCCCATCACTCACACAGAGTCACGCCCTCATCACTCATACAGAGCCACTCACCCTTACACACTCAGAGCCACTCTCCATCACTCACACAGAGCCACGCCCATCACTCACACAGAGCCACGCCCATCACTCACACAGAGCCACGCCCCATCACTCACACAGAGCCACTCCCCCATCACTCACACAGAGTCACGCCCTCATCACTCACTGAGCCACCCCCGCATCACTCACCCAGTGTCTCTCCCCATCACTCACACAGAACCGCTCCCCATTACACACTCAGACCCACTCCCCATCACTCACACAGATCACTCCCACATCATTCACACAGAGCCACGCCCCATCACTCACATGGAGCACACCCCATCACTCACAGAGAGCCACGCCCCATCACTCACACAGAGCCACTCCCCCATCACTCACACGGAGCCACTCCCCCAACTTTCAAACAGAAACAAAACAACGTCACACACAGAGCCACGCCCATATCACGCACACAGAACCACTCCCCCATCACTCACACAGAGCCACGTCCCATCACACACACAGAGCCACTCACCAATCACTCACACAGAGACACTTCCCATCACTCACTCAGAGACGTGCCCAGTCACTCACACAGAGCCACGCCCCATCACTCCCACAGAGCCATTCCCCCATCTTTCACACAGAACCACTCCCCATCACTCACACAGAACCACACCCGATCACACAGAGCCACGCCCCATCTCTCACAAAGAGCCACACCCCATCACTCACACAGAGCCACGCCCCATCACTCTCACAGAGCCAGGCTCACATCACTCACACAGAGCCACGCCCCATCACTCACACAGAGCCACTCCCCATCACTCACACAGTGCTAAGCCACTCTCACTCACACAGAGCCACTCCCCATCACTCACACAGAGCCACGCCCCATCACTCACACAGAGCCACTCCCCCATCACTCACACAGAGTCACGCCCTGATCACTCACTGAGCCACCCCCGCATCACTCACAGTGTCTCTCCCCATCACTCACACAGAGCCACTCCCCATTACACACTCAGACCCACTCCCCCATCACTCACACAGAGCCACTCCCCCAACTTTCAAACATAAACAAAACAACATCACACACAGAGCCACGCCCAATCATTCACTCAGAGCCTCTCCCCATCACTCACTCAGAGCCGCGCCCCGTCACTCCCACAGAGCCACTCCCCCATCTTTCACACAGAACCACTCCCCATCACTCACACAGAACCACACCCATCACACAGAGCCACGCCCCAACACTCACTCAGAGCCACGCCCCATCTCTCACAAAGAGCCACACCCCATCACTCACACAGCCAGGCCCACATCACTCACACAGAGCCACACCCCCGTCACTCACAGACCGATGCCACCATCACTCACACAGTGACAAGCGCCCATCACTCACCGAGAGCCACTCTCCTTCACTCACACAGAGCCATGCCCCATCACTCAGAGCCACACCCCATCACTCACCCAGTGTCTGTCTCCTTCACTCACACAGAGCCACTCCCCCGTCACTCACACTGAGCCGCTCCCCATTACACACTCAGAGCCACTCCCCCATCACTCACATAGAGCCATTCCCCCATTACTCACACAGTACCATTCCCCATCACTCACACAGAGTCACGCCCTCATCACACATACAGAGCCGCTCACTCTTACACACTCAGAGCCACTCCGCATCACTCACACAGTGCCACGCCCCATCAATCACACAGTGCCAAGCCACTCTCACTCATACAGTGCCACTCCCCCATCACTCACACAGAGCCATTCCCCCATCAGTCATACAGAGCCACGCCTGCATCACTCACACAGGGCAACTCCCCCATCACTCACACAGAGCTACACCCCATCACTTACACAGAGCCCTTCCCCATCACTCACACAGAGCCCCTCCCCCACCATTCACACAGCGCCACGCCCCATCACGCACAGAGCCACACCCCATCACTCACACAGAGTCACGCCCTCATCACTCACTGAGCCACACCCCCATCACTCACCCAGTGTCTCTCCCCATCACTCACAGAGCCGCTCCCCATTGCACACTCAGAGCCACACCCCATCACTCACACAGATCACTCCCACATCATTCACACAGAGCCACTCCCCACCACACACACAGAGCCACTCCCCATCACTCACACAGAGACACTTCCCATCACTCACTCAGAGACGTGCCCCATCACTCACACAGTGCCACACCCCGTCACTCACATAGAGCTCACGCCCCATTACTCCCATAGAGCCACTCCCCATCTTTCACACAGCACCACTCCCCATCACTCACACAGAGCCACGCCCCATCTCTCACAAAGAGCTACACCCTAACACTCACACAGTGCCTCACCCCATTACTCACACAGAGCCCCTCCCCCACCACTCACACGGAGCCACTCCCCCAACTTTCAAACAGAAACAAAACAACGTCACACACAGAGCCACGCCCATATCACGCACACAGAACCACTTCCCCATCACTCACTCAGAGCCATGTCCCATCTCCCAAAAAGAGCTACGCCCCATCATTCACTCAGAGCCTCTCCCCATCACTCACACAGAGCGACTCACCAATCACTCACACAGAGCCTCTCCCCCATCACTCACACAGAGCCACTCCCCCATCACTCACACAGAGACACTTCCCATCACTCACTCAGAGACGTGCCCCATCACTCGCACAGAGCCACACCCCGTCACTCACATAGAGCCACGCCCTATCACTCCCATAGAGCCACTCCCCCATCTTTCACACAGAACCACTCCCCATCACTCACACAGAACCACACCCGATCACACAGAGCCACGCCCCAAGACTCTCTCAGAGCCACGCCCCATCACTCACAAAGAACCACGCCCCATCACTCTCAGAGCCACGCCCCATCACTCTCACAGAGCCACGTCCCATCACTCTCACAGAGCCAGGCGCACATCACTCACACAGAGCCACACCCTCGTCACTCACAGACTGATGCCACCATCACTCACACAGAGACAAGCGCCCATCACTTACCGAGAGCCACTCTCCTTCACTCACACAGAGCCACTCCCGCGTCACTCACACTGAGCCACTCACCATCACTCACAGAGCCACACCCTCGTCAATCACCCAGTGTCTGTCTCCTTCACTCACACAGAGCCACTCCCCCGTCATTCACACTGAGCCGCTGCCCATTACACACTCAGAGCCACTCCCCCATCACTCACATAGAGCCATTCCCCCATTACTCACACAGTGCCATTCCCCATCACTCACACAGAGTCACGCCCTCATCACTCATACAGAGCCACTCACCCTTACACACTCAGAACCACTCCCCATCACTCACTCAGAGCCACTCCCCATCACTCACACAGTGCCACACCCCATCAATCACACAGTGCCAAGCCACTCTCACTCACACAGAGCCACTCCCCACCACACACACACAGCCACGCCCCATCACTCACACAAAGCCGCACCCCACTCACACAGAGCCACTCCCCCATCACTCACACAGAGTCACGCCCTTATCACTCACTGAGCCACACCCCCATCACTCACCCAGTGTCTCTCCCCATCACTCACACAGAGCCACTCCCCATTACACACTCAGAACCACTCCCCATCACTCACACAGATCACTCCCACATCATTCACACAGAGACCTTCCCCCACCACTCACACAGAGCCACGCCCCATCACTCACACAGAGCCCCTCCCCCACCACTCACACAGAGCCACGCCCCATCACTCACAGGGAGCACGCCCCATCACTCACACAGAGCCCCTCCCCCACCACTCACACGGAGCCACTCCCCCAACTTTCAAACAGAAACAAAACAACATCACACACAGAGCCACGCCCATATCACGCACACAGAACCACTTCCCCATCACTCACTCAGAGCCATGTCCCATCTCCCAAAAAGAGCCCCGCCCCATTACACACTCAGAGACTCTCCCCATCACTCACACAGAGCGACTCACCAATCACTCACACAGAGACACTTCCCATCACTCACACAGAGCCACTCCCCCATCACTCACACAGAGACACTCCCCCATCACTCACACAGAGACACTTCCCATCACTCACTCAGAGCCCCGCCCCATCCCTGACACAGAGCCACACCCTCATCACTCACACAGAGCCACTCACCAATCACTCACTCAGAGACGTGTCCCATCACTCACATAGAGCCACGCCCCATCATTCCCATAGAGCCACTCCCCCATCTTTCACACAGAACCACACCCATCACACAGAGCCACTTCCCATCACTCACTCAGAGACGTGCCCCATCACTCACACACAGCCACACCCTATCACTCACTCAGAGCCACACCCCATCACTCACTCAGAGCAACACCCCATCACTCACACAGAGCCACTCCCCATCACTCACACAGAGCCACGCCCCATCACTCACACAGAGCCACTCCCCCATCACTCACACAGAGCCACTCCCCCATCACTCACACAGAGTCACGCCCTCATCACTCACTGAGCCACCCCCGCATCACTCACCCAGTGTCTCTCCCCATCACTCACACAGAGCCACTCCCCATTACACACTCAGACCCACTCCTCAGCACTCACACAGATCACTCCCACATCATTCACACAGAGCCACACCCCATCACTCACACAGAGCCCCTCCCCCACCACTCACACAGAGCCACGCCCCATCACTCACATGGAGCACGCCCCATCACTCACACAGAGCCACTCCCCCATCACTCACACAGAGCCACTCCCCCATCACTCACACAGAGCCACTCCCCCAACTTTCAAACATAAACAAAACAACATCACACACAGAGCCACGCCCATATCACGCACACAGAACCACTTCCCCATCACTCACTCAGAGCCATGGCCCATCTCCCAAAAAGAGCTAAGCCCCATCATTCACTCAGAGCCTCTCCCCATCACTCACACAGAGCCACACCCCATCACTCACACAGAGCCACGTCCCATCACTCACACAGAGCCACGCCCCATCATTCACTCAGCGCCTCTCCCCATCACTCACACAGAGCCCCGCACCATCACTCACACAGAGCCACACCCCACCACTCACACACAGCCACTCCCTCATCACTCACACAGAGCCATTCCTCATCACTCACACAGAACCACTCACCAATCACTCACACAGAGCCACTTCCCATCACTCACTCAGAGACGTGCCCCATCACTCCCACAGAGCCAATCACCCATCTTTCACACAGAACCACTCCCCATCACTCACACAGAACCACACCCCATCACACACAGCCACACCCCATCACTCACTCAGAGCCACACCCCATCACTCACACACAGCCACACCCCATCACTCACACACAGCCACACCCCATCACTCACTCAGAGCCACACCCCATCACTCACACAGAGCCACACCCCCTCACTCACACAGAGCCACGCCTCATCTCTCACAAAGAGCCACACTCCATCACTCACACAGAGCCATGCCCCATCAGACCCACAGAGCCACACCCCATCACTCCCACAGAGCCATGCCCCATTACTCTCACAGAGCCAGGCTCACATCACTCACACAGAACCACTCCCCCGTCACTCAGACTCATGCCACCATCACTCACACGGAGACAAGCGCCCATCACTCACCGAGAGCAACTCTCCTTCACTCACACTGAGCCGCTCCTCATTACGCACTCAGAGCCACTCCCCCATCACTCACACAGAGTCATGCCCTCATCACTCCCAGAGCCACACCCCCATCACTCACCCAGTGTCTCTCTCCTTCACTCACACATAGCTACTCCCACATCACTCACACAGAGCCATTCCCCCATCACTCACACAGAACCAGGCCCCATCACTCCCACAGAGCCACGCGGCCATCATTCACACAGAGCCACTCCCCATCACACACACAGCCACACCCTCATCACTCAAAGACTCACACCCCCATCACTCACCCAGTTTCTCTCCCCATCACTCACACAGAGCCACTCCCCATTACACTCTCAGAGCCACTCCCCATCACTCACACAGATCACTCCCACATCATTAACACAGAGCCACAACCCATCACTCACACAGAGCCACTCCCCATCACTCACACAGAGCCACTCCCCCATCTCTCACACAGCCATGCCCAATCACTCACACAGAGCCACTCCCCCATCATTCACACAGAGCCACTCCCCATCACACACACAGCCACACCCTCATCACTCAAAGACCCACACCCCCATCACTCACCCAGTTTCTCTCCCCATCACTCACACAGAGCCACTCCCCATTACACTCTCAGAGCCACTCCCCATCACTCACACAGATCACTCCCACATCATTCACACAGAGCCACTCCCCATCACACACACAGACCCACACCCCACCACTCACACAGTGCCACTCCCCATCACTCACACAGAGCCACTCACACATCATTCACACAGAGCCACACCCCATCACTCACACAGAGCCACTCCCCCATCTCTCACACAGCCATGCCCCATCACTCACACAGAGCCACTCCCCATCATTCACACAGAGCCACTCCCCCATCTCTCATACAGAACCACACCCCATCACACACACAGCCACGCCCACATCACGCACACTGACCCACTCCCCATCACTCACTCAGAGCCGCATCCCATCACTCACACAGAGCCACACCCTCATCGCTTACACAGAGCCACTCCCCATCACTCACATGGAGCTCGCCCTCATCACTCACAGAGCCACACCACCATCACTCACCCAGTGTCTGTCTCCTTCACTCACACAGAGCCACTCCCCCGTCACTCACATAGAGCCATTCCCCCATTACTCACACAGTGCCATTCCCCATCACTCACACAGTGCCACGCCCCATCACTCACACAGAGCCACTCCCCATCACACACACAGAGCCACGCCCCATCACTCACACAGAGCCACACCCCATCACTCACACAGAGCCACACCCTCATCACTTACACAGAGCCACTCCCCCATCACTCACACAGGGTTCCTCCCCCACCACTCACACTGAGCCACTCCCCCATCACTCACACAGAGCCACTCACCATTACACACTCAGACCCACTCCTCAGCACTCACACAGATCACTCCCACATCATTCACACAGAGCCACACCCCATCACTCACACAGAGCCCCTCCCCCACCACTCACACAGAGCCACGCCCCATCACTTACATGGAGCACGCCCCATCACTCACACAGAGCCACTCCCCCATCACTCACACAGAGCCACGCCCCATCACTCACACAGAGCCACTCCCCATCACACACACAGAGCCACGCCCCATCACTCACACAGAGCCACACCCCATCACTCACACAGAGCCACTCCCCCATCACTCACACAGAGTTCCTCCCCCACCACTCACACTGAGCCACTCCCCCATCACTCACACAGAGCCATGCCCCATCACTCACACAGCCACACCCCCATCACTGACACAGAGCCACTCTCCCATCTCTCACATAAAACCACATCCCATCACACACACAGAGCCACGCCCCATCACTCACGCAGATCCACTCCCCCATCACTCACACAGAGCCACGCCCCATCACTCACATGGAGTCCGCCCACCACTCACACGGAGCCACGCCCCATCACTCTCAGAGCCACTCCCCATCATTCACACAGAGTCCCTCCCCATCTCTCAAACAGAACCAACCTACATCACACACAGAGCAACGCCCGCATCACGCACACAGAACCACTCCCCCATCACTCACTCAGAGCCACGTCCCATCTCTTACACAGAGCTACGCCCCATCATTCACTCAGAGCCTCTCCCCATCATTCACACAGAGCCACACCCCATCACCCACATACAGCCACTCCCTCATCACTCACACAGAGCCACTCCCCCATCACTCACACAGAGCCACTCACCAATCACTCACACAGAGCCACTTCCCATCACTCACTCAGAGACTTGCCCAATCACTCACACAGAGCCACACCCCATCACTCACACACAGCCACTCCCTCATCACTCATACAGAGCCACTCCCCCATCACTCACACAGAGCCACTTCCCATCACTCACTCAGAGACGTGCCCCATCACTCCCACAGAGCCAATCCCCCATCTTTCACACAGAACCACTCCCCATCACTCACACAGAACCACACCCATCACTCAACCAGTTTTTCTCCCCATCACTCACACAGAGCCACGCCACCATCACTGACACAGAGCCACTCCCACATCACTCACACAGAACCACACCCCCATCACTCACACAGAGCCACTCCCCGTCACTCAGATTCATGCCATCATCACTCACACAGAGACAAGCGCCCATCACTCACCGAGAGCCACTCTCTTTCACTCACACAGAGCTGCTCCCCATTATGCACTCAGAGCCACTTCCCCATCACTCACACAGAGTCACGTCCTCATCACTCACAGAACCACACCCCCATCACTCACCCAGTGTCTCTCTCCTTCACTCACACATAGCCACTCCCCCATCACTCACACAGAGTCACGCCCACATCACTCACCCAGTGTCTCTCCCCATCACTCACACAGAGCCACGCCCCCATCACTGACACAGAGCCACTCCCACATCACTCACACAGAACCACACCCACATCACTCACACAGAGACGTGCCCCATCACTCACACAGAGCCACTTACGCATCACTCACTCAGAGACATGCCCCATCACTCTCACTGAGCCACGCCCCATCACTCACACAGAGCCACTCACCCATCACTCACTCAGAGACGTGCCCGATCACTCACACAGAGTCACGCCCCATCACTCACACAGAGCCATGCCCCATCACTCACACAGAGCCACACCACCATCACTCTCACAGTCAGGCTCACATCACTCACACAGAGCCACTCACCCATCACTCACTCAGAGCCAAACGCAAACACTCACTTAGAGCCATTCCCCCATCACTCACACAGAGCCACCCCCATCACTCACACAGAGCCACACCCCATCACTCACTCAGAGCCACGCCCCATCACTCACAAAGAACCACACCCCCATCACTAACACAGAGCCAAGCACTCATCACTCACACAGAGCCATTCCCCCATCACACACATAGAGCCACTGCCGCATCACACACACAGAGCCACTCCCCCACCAGTCACACAGAGCCATGCCCCATCACTCACACAGAGTCACGCCCTATCACTCACAGAGCCACTCCCCCATCACTCACCAAGTGTCTCTCCCACATCACTCACACAGAGCCACGGCCCATCACTCAGGCACGCCCCATCACTCACACAGAGCCATGCCCCCATCACTCACACAGAACCAGGCCCCATCACTCCCACAGAGCCACGCCCCATCATTCACACAGAGCCACTCCCCCCATCACTCACACAGAGCCACTCCTACATCATTCACACAGTGCCACTCCCCCATCACTCACACAGAGCCACTCCAACATCATTCACACAGCCATGCCCCATCACTCACACAGAGCCACTCCCCCATCACTCACACTGACCCACTCCCCCATCACTCACTCAGAGCACCTCCCCCACCACTCACACTGAGCTACTCCCCCATCACTCACATGGAGCTCGCCCCATCACTCACACAGAGCCACTCACCCATCACTCACTCAGAGACGTGCCCGATCACTCACACAGAGTCACGCCCCATCACTCACACAGAGCCATGCCCCATCACTCACACAGAGCCACACCACCATCACTCTCACAGTCAGGCTCACATCACTCACACAGAGCCACTCACCCATCACTCACTCAGAGCCAAACGCAAACACTCACTTAGAGCCATTCCCCCATCACTCACACAGAGCCACCCCCATCACTCACACAGAGCCACACCCCATCACTCACTCAGAGCCACGCCCCATCACTCACAAAGAACCACACCCCCATCACTAACACAGAGCCAAGCACTCATCACTCACACAGAGCCATTCCCCCATCACACACATAGAGCCACTGCCGCATCACACACACAGAGCCACTCCCCCACCAGTCACACAGAGCCATGCCCCATCACTCACACAGAGTCACGCCCTATCACTCACAGAGCCACTCCCCCATCACTCACCAAGTGTCTCTCCCACATCACTCACACAGAGCCACGGCCCATCACTCAGGCACGCCCCATCACTCACACAGAGCCATGCCCCCATCACTCACACAGAACCAGGCCCCATCACTCCCACAGAGCCACGCCCCATCATTCACACAGAGCCACTCCCCCCATCACTCACACAGAGCCACTCCTACATCATTCACACAGTGCCACTCCCCCATCACTCACACAGAGCCACTCCAACATCATTCACACAGCCATGCCCCATCACTCACACAGAGCCACTCCCCCATCACTCACACTGACCCACTCCCCCATCACTCACTCAGAGCACCTCCCCCACCACTCACACTGAGCTACTCCCCCATCACTCACATGGAGCTCGCCCCATCACTCACACAGAGCCACTCACCCATCACTCACACAGAGCCATGCCCCATCACTCACACAGAGCCACACCACCATCACTCTCACAGTCAGGCTCACATCACTCACACAGAGCCACTCACCCATCACTCACTCAGAGCCAAACGCAAACACTCACTTAGAGCCATTCCCCCATCACTCACACAGAGCCACCCCCATCACTCACACAGAGCCACACCCCATCACTCACTCAGAGCCACGCCCCATCACTCACACAGAGCCACACCCCATCACTAACACAGAGCCAAGCACTCATCACTCACACAGAGCCATTCCCCCATCACACACATAGAGCCACTGCCGCATCACACACACAGAGCCACTCCCCCACCAGTCACACAGAGCCATGCCCCATCACTCACACAGAGTCACGCCCTATCACTCACAGAGCCACTCCCCCATCACTCACCAAGTGTCTCTCCCACATCACTCACACAGAGCCACGGCCCATCACTCAGGCACGCCCCATCACTCACACAGAGCCATGCCCCCATCACTCACACAGAACCAGGCCCCATCACTCCCACAGAGCCACGCCCCATCATTCACACAGAGCCACTCCCCCCATCACTCACACAGAACCAGGCCCCATCACTCCCACAGAGCCACGCCCCATCACTCACACAGAGCCACCCCCATCACTCACACAGAGCCACACCCCATCACTCACTCAGAGCCACGCCCCATCACTCACAAAGAACCACACCCCCATCACTAACACAGAGCCAAGCACTCATCACTCACACAGAGCCATTCCCCCATCACACACATAGAGCCACTGCCGCATCACACACACAGAGCCACTCCCCCACCAGTCACACAGAGCCATGCCCCATCACTCACACAGAGTCACGCCCTATCACTCACAGAGCCACTCCCCCATCACTCACCAAGTGTCTCTCCCACATCACTCACACAGAGCCACGGCCCATCACTCAGGCACGCCCCATCACTCACACAGAGCCATGCCCCCATCACTCACACAGAACCAGGCCCCATCACTCCCACAGAGCCACGCCCCATCATTCACACAGAGCCACTCCCCCCATCACTCACACAGAACCAGGCCCCATCACTCCCACAGAGCCACGCCCCATCACTCACACAGAGCCACCCCCATCACTCACACAGAGCCACACCCCATCACTCAGACAATGCCACTCCCTCATCATTCACACAGTGCCACACCCTCATCACTTACACAGAGCCACTCCCCCATCACTCACACAGAGCCACTCCAACATCATTCACACAGCCATGCCCCATCACTCACACAGAGCCACTCCCTCATCACTCACACTGACCCACTCCCCCATCACTCACTCAGAGCACCTCCCCCACCACTCACACTGAGCTACACCCCCATCACTCACATGGAGCTCGCCCCATCACTCACACAGAGCCACTCCAACATCATTCACACAGCCATGCCCCATCACTCACACAGAGCCACTCCCTCATCACTCACACTGACCCACTCCCCCATCACTCACTCAGAGCCACATCCCATCTCTCACACAGAGCCACGCCCCATCACTCAGACAATGCCACTCCCTCATCATTCACACAGTGCCACACCCTCATCACTTACACAGAGCCACTCCCCCATCACTCACACAGAGCACCTCCCCCACCACTCACACTGAGCTACTCCCCCATCACTCACATGGAGCTCGCCCCATCACTCACACAGTGCCACGCCCCATCACTCTCAGAGCCATTCCCCCATCACTAACACAGAACCACGCCCGCGTCATGCACACAGACCCATTCCCCCATCACTCACTCAGAGCCACGTCCCATCTCTCACAGAGCCACACCCCATCACTCACACACAGACACTCCCCCATCACACACACGGAGCCACACCCCCATCACTCACACAGAGCCACTCACCCATCACTCACACAGAGCCACGCCCCATCACTCACACAGAGCCACCCACCCATCACTCACTCAGAGCCGTTCCCCATCACTCACACAGAGCCACACCCCTATCACTCACAAAGAGACAGGCTCACATCACTCACACAGAACCACACCTCCATCATTCACACAGAGTCACTCACCATCACTCACATTGAGCCACGCCCCATCACTCACAGAGCCACTCCCCATCACTCACAGAGCCACGCCCCATTACTCACACGGAGCCACACCCCATCACTCACACAGAGACCTGCCCAATCACTCACACAGAACCATTATCCCATCACTCACACAGAGCTACACCCCATCACTCACACAGAGACCCGCCCCATCACTCAAACAGAACCACTACCCCATCACTCACACAGAGCTACACCCCATCACTCACACAGAGCCACGCCCCATCACACACACAGAGCCACGCCCACATCACTTACAGAGCCACGCCCACATCACTCACACAGAGCCACCCACCCATCACTCACTCAGAGCCGTTCCCCATCACTCACACAGAGCCACACCCCTATCACTCACAAAGAGACAGGCTCACATCACTCACACAGAACCATTCCCCCATCACTCACTTAGAGCCACTCCCCCATCACTCACTCAGAGCCACTCCCCCATCACCCACACAGAGCCACGTCTGCATCACTTACTCCAAGCCACGCCCCCATCACACACACAGCGATGCCCCATCACTCACAAAGAGCTACTCCCCGCTCACACAGAGCCATGTCCCTTCACTCACACAGTCACGCCTCATTACTCAGACAGAGCCACACCCGCTTCACTCACACAGATCCGCTCCCCCATCACTCACATGGAGCCCATCCCCCATCACTCACACAGAGCCACTCCCCCATCACTCACACAGAGCCATTCCCCCATCAATCACTTAGAGCCACTCCCCATCACTCACAAAGAGCCGCTCCCCCATCACTCACACAGAGCCACGTCACATCACTCACACAGAGTCACGCCCCCATCACTCGCACAGAATCATGCCCCCATCACTCACACAGAGCCACTCCCCCATCACTCACTTAGAGCCACGCTCCCTCACTTACACAGCACCACACCCCTTCACTCACACAGAACCACACCCCTTCACTCACAGAGTCCCGCACCATCACTCACACAGAGCCATGCCCCATCACTCATACAGAGCCACTCCCCATCTCTCACATAGAGCCACTCCCCCATCTCTCACACAGAGCCACTCCCCCATCACTCACACAGAATCATGCCCCCATCTCTCACACAGAGCCACTCCCCCATCACTCACACAGAGCCACGCCCCACCATTCACTCAGAGCCTCTCCCCATCACTCACACTGCCACGCCCCATCACTCACACAGATTCACTCACACAGAGCCACGCCCCATCACTCATACAGAGCCACTCTCACATCATTCACACAGTGCCTATCCCCATCACTCACACAGCCACGCCCACATTACTCACACAGAGCCACTCCCCATCACTCACTCAGAGCCGTGCCCCATCACTCACACAGAGCCACGCCCCCATCACTCGCACAGAGCCCCTCCCCATCACACACAGAGCCACTCACCCATCACTCACAGAGCCACTCCCCCATCACACACAGAGCCACTCACCCATCACTCACACAGAGCCACGCCTCATCACTCACACAGAGCCACTCCCGCAGCATTCACACAGTGCCTATCCCCATCACTCACAGAGCCACGCCCACATTACTCACACAGAACCACTCCCCATCACTCACTCAGAGCCGTGCCCCATCACTCACACAGAGCCACGCCCCCATCACTCGCACAGAGCCCCTCCCCATCACACACAGAGCCACTCATCCATCACTCACAGAGCCACGCCCTCATCACTCGCACAGAGCCACTCCCCCATCACTCACACTGTGCCACGCCCCATCACTCGCACAGAGCCACTCCCCCATCACTCACACAGAGCCATGCTCCATCACTCACACAGAGCCAGGCCCCCATCACTCGCACACAGCCCCTCCCCATCACACACAGAGCCACTCCCCCATCACTCACACAGAGCCACGCCCCATCACTCATACAGAGCCACTCCCACAGCATTCACACAGTGCCTATCCCCATCACTCACAGAGCCACGCCCACATCACATACACAGAGCCACGCCCACATTACTCACAGAGCCATGCCCCATCACTCACACAGAGCCACTCCCCATCATTCACACAGAGCCATGCCCCATCACTCACACAGAGCCACTCCCCATCACTCACATAGAGCCATGTCCCATCACTCACACAGAGCCCCTCCCCCATCACACACAGAGCCACTCCCCATCACACACTGAGCCACTCCCCCATCACTCACTCAGAGCTGCGCCCCATCACTCAGCCTCAGCCTCTCCAAAAAACTCAGGTTTAACGTTCAGTTACTCCCATGCCTTCCAATACACATGTGTGTGTGTGTGTGTGTGTGTGTGTTAATGTGAGAGTCTGAGAGAATGTATGTGTGTGTCTCTATGTGTGTGTTAGCATTTTTGTATGTGCCAGTGTGACTAGGTGTGACCCAGTGAACTTGCGTGCCTGTGTGCGTTTGTGAGTGTCTATTCATGTGTCTCCTATGTGTGAGTCTGTGTGACAGTGTGTGTGTGTCTGTGCATGTGTGTGCAGATGTGTGCGAGTGTGTATGTGTGCTAGTGTGTGTGTGCGCGAGTGTGTGTGTGTGTCTCTGTGTATGTGTCTTCTGTGTGCGAGTGTATGTGTGTGTGTATGTGTGTGTGTATATACTCCTATAAGTGTCACACCTAACCTCACTGCTTCCACAGACACCAGCAGTTTGACTATGGCAGGCATTTCATTCAAATATATTCACTAACATTCTTGCTGTCTTGCCAGGTAAGGTGACCAGTAACACATGGCACAGTTACTCACACCCTGGGATAATGTTCTGGGGTTTCAATCCCATTGTGACAGTTCATAAAATTTGAATTCAACAAAACATGGAATTTTAAAAAACTACCCCCAAAACAACAGTGTAACCATTGCCAATTGTAATAAAAAAATCCCGTTTCCATCTTTACCCTGTCTGGCCTGCATGTGACTCCATACTCACAGTAATCTGGACAATTCGGATGGACAATAACTTCTCCAATCCCATGTGCTGGAGACTAGGTGAGGCTTTGGACTTCTTGCTTTCCAGATCATTCCTTCCCTCACCCAATGCTCCCCACCAGACTCTGTTTTCAGCTCCTCAAGAAGAGTCCTGGCCAACCTCAACGAGGGATAACAAGACCTGCTGCAGATTTCTGAGCTGCATTCAGTCTCACTTGGTCTGACAATCGCAGCCTCAAACCCAGGTGCAGAGCGAAGTGCAGGGATGATGGTTCGGCGACCTGAGTGACAAGGCATCTTCTACTGGTTTTCCTTTGAAGAAGAAGTTGGAGACAAGCAGTGGGGAGGTGTTTTAACAGGTGACTCATAGCAGAACAGACGCATGTCACATTTGTATATCACTATGATGAATAATTAGTGAACAGCTTTGACATAGGACAGCAGGATTCCAATGGTCCTTTCCATTATCCAATCGATGTAGTGATATCTGGCTAAGCAATTATTTGCCAAAAGTGGTCAATTCTATATCATTAGATGTACACTCATATATACACACACATGCACACACACACATATAATTTGTATACAGTCATACGATTTCATACAGACATATACAAACTACTAGCAGGAGAAGGCCATTCAACCCTTGGGCAGCACGGTGGCACAGTGGTTAGCACTGCTGCCTCACAGCGACAGAGACCCGGGTTCGATTCCTGCCTCAGGCGACTGACTGTGTGGAGTTTGCAGGTTCTCCCCGTGTCTGCGTGGGTTTCCTCCGGGTGCTCCGGTTTCCTCCCACAGTCCAAAGATGTGCGGTCAGGTGAATTGGCCATGCTAAATTGCCCATAGTGTTAGGTAAGGGGTAAATGTAGGGGTAGAGCGGGTTGAGCTGCGGCGGGTCGGTGTGGACTTGTTGGGCCGAAGGGCCTGTTTCCACACTGTAAGTAATCTAATCTAACCCCTCTAGTCTGCTATCCCATTTGGCTGATTGAATAATGGACCCAACTCTACTTTCCTGTCTACCCTTGAGACCTATCAATTCCACTGTTAGTCAAGAACCTATTAATGCTCAATGAACACTGTCTCCACTGCTCTCAATTATCCAAATGGATGAAACTCTGAGAAAAAGTCGAATTCCTTTCAGCTCTGTCGTAGAAATCTGGAGCAGGAGTAGGCCACTGCCTGCTCTGCCTCTCAACCTGATCCTGTCTGATCATCCAACTCAGTACACTGGTCCTGCTTTCTCCCCAAACCCTTTGATCCTTTTAGCCCTGAGAACTATATTTAGCTTCTACCTGAGACCACTCAATGTTTTGGCCTTTACCGCTTTCTGTGGTAGAGAATTCCACAGGTGCCCCACTCTCTGGATGAAAGCATTTCTCCATATCTCAGTCCGAAATGGCCTATCCCATATCCTTTGACTGGGATCCTTGGTTCTGCACTCCCCTGGTCTCCAGAAGCATTCTTCCTGTGTTTACTCAGTTTATTCCTGTTAAAATTGTATTGGTTTCCTTGAGATCCCCCCTCATTCTTTTAAACTCCACTAAGTATAGTCCTAACTGATCCACTCTCTCTTTCTACATCAGACCTGCCATCTCAGGAATCAGATTGCACTCCCTCTACAGCCAGAACATCTTTCCACAGATAAGGAGACAAAACTTCTGTTAGCTTTCTATCTGAGATTGCTTAACAAACAATTATCTAAAATATTAAGGGATATGGGGCAAAGACAGGTATGGATATATGGAGTGAGGCAACGGATCAGTCATGATCTCATTGAATGGAGGAACATCCTTGGGGCTGAATGGTCCGTTCCTGATCTTATGTTCCCATGACATATTGTTATCAAGTAAGTATTTATACAGTTAATACTGGCACCTTGGTAAAAATAGTGCTAAAACGCTTCTGAATGAATTATATACGTGTTGGTTGTGCTAACCTGATTGATCTTGCTAGCATGGGAAGAGGCTTGAAAAGGAAAAATTATTTCGATTTTGAATGATCATGTTAATTAAAGTCCTCATGATCTATATTGTATGTTTGAAATTATAAATGTCTTTGTTCGAAACTACATGAAAGAGTTTCGTATTCGTAACCAAAGTTAGGTGTTTTTCAAATGTTTGTGGTGAACCTTTATTTAAAAAATTGACAGTGCTTTAAAATTTTATTTAGAAAAAAAAGTGGGCGGCACAGTGGTTCAGTGGTTAGCACTGCTGCCTCACAGCACCAGGGTCCCATCCTCGGGCGACTATCTGTGTAGTGTTTGCACATACTCCCTGTATCTGCGTGGGTTTCCTCCGGGTGCTCCAGCTTCCTCCCACATTCCAAAGATGTGCATGTCAGGTGAATTGGCCATGCTAAATTGCCCATAGTGCTAGATGCATTAGTCAGAGGGAAATGGGTCTGGGTGGGTTACTCTTCGTAGGGTCAGTGTGGACTGGTTGGGCCAAAGGGCCTGTTTCCACACTGTAGGTAATCTAATAAAACTGCTCACAATATTCCAGGTGTGATCTCACCGAAGCCCTATACAATTGCAGCGAGACATCCCCACTCCTATACTCAATCCTCTCACTATGGAGGTCAACGTTTGCCTTTTTCACTGCCTACTGCACCAACACGCTCACTTTCAGTGACTGGTGTTCAAGGACACCCAAGTCTTGTCACACTCCCCCCTTTCCCAATCTATCGCCATTCAGATTATAATCCACCTTCCTTTCCTAAGTGGAAGAATATTTATAAATTGCGTCTCTTCATTCTTGTCTCTCCCATCTATCTTGTCAATTCCCCTCAAGATCATGTGTTTCAATAAGATCACATTTTATTCTCCTGAACCCTAATAGATCTAGGACCAAACTTCTCAAGTTTCCTCATGAAAGAATCCCCCCAGTCTCAGGTGAATGGTCTCACAACTGCTCTTCATAAAATCATGACCTTTCTTAAACTAAGGAGTTGAAAACTGTAAACTTTATTCTCTGGCATGGTGGCTTGGTGGTTAACACTGCTGCCTCACGGTGACAGGGATCTGGGCTTAATTCCACCTCAGGCAACTGTCTGTGTGGAGTTTCCACATTCTCCCTGTGTCTGCCTGGGTTCCTTCCAGGTGCTCCAGTTTCCTCCCACAATCCAACGTTGTGCAGGTCAGGGTGGATTGGCCATGCTGATAGTATCCAGGCATGTATAGGCTAGCTAGATTAACCATGGGAAATGCAGGGTTACAGGGAAGGAGTTTGGGTCTGGGTGGGATGCTGCTCAGAGGGCCAGTGTGGACTTGATGGGTCTAATGGCCTGCTTCCACATTGTATGGATTCTATGAGGTCTCAGCCATATAACTGGAGCAAACCATCTCTACTTTTACATTCCATTCCAATTGCAATAATCAACAACATTCCACTCTTAATTACGAGTTATACCTGCATTCTAACATAGTGTGATTTATGGGTCAGTACACCCAGATCCTCTTAGAATGCAGTTTGAGTCATAAGGCACAGAGATCTACAGTACAGAAAAAGGTCATTTGGCCCATCACATTCACGTCAGTCAAAAAACTAATTATTTGAATCCGTTTTCCAGCACTTGGTATCGCAAGCGCACATATAAATACTTCTTTAATGTTATGACGGTCTCTGCCTCTCCCACTCTTATCAGCAATGAGTCCCAGATTCCCACCTGGATGAAAATATTTTTCCTCAAATATCCACTAAAATGTCTGCCCTGACCTTACATCTAAACCCACGGTCATTGATGGTTCCATCCAAAGCGAAAGCTATCTTCCTGTCTGCTTTGTCTATGCCTGTCATAATTTTACACATCCATTTAAATAATTTGCTGCCTTTCTCTTCTTTCCTATGAAAGTGGACAAGTTTACATTTATCTGCAATATGATACACCTGCCAAAGTTTTGCCCACTCAATTCATTTATCTGTATCCCTTTGCAGATGCCCTACAGCTTCTTTGCAGCTTATTCTCCTCCTTAACTTTGAGTCATCAGCAAATTCAGTAATCTTACGGTCAGTCTCTACACCCAAATAATTAACCCGGATTGGTAAATGTAAGCCCCACTGGCTGATCCAACTGACACTCCACTAATTATAGTTGGTCAACCCAAAAATGACCTACTCTCTGCTTCCCGTCAGTTCCCCAGTCAGCATTCTGCCTTTTGGAAATCCATCTACAGAATCCTCTGTATCTACTCTGCTTGTTCTTTCCTC
Source organism: Hemiscyllium ocellatum (assembly GCF_020745735.1). NCBI lineage: Eukaryota > Metazoa > Chordata > Chondrichthyes > Orectolobiformes > Hemiscylliidae > Hemiscyllium > Hemiscyllium ocellatum. The sequence goes on along the minus strand of NC_083422.1, from coordinate 5,101,488 downwards.
AAAGAACTCCAATAGATGAGTCAAACATGATTTTCCGATCATAAAACAAAAGTGTCCTGCTCTAACCGCGTTAATAATAGCTGCTAGTGTTTTCCTATGACTGATGTTAAACAAATTGACTTGTACTGTTTCTGCTTTCAGTCTCCCTCTTTTTCTTAAATTGAGGAATTATACCCATTATTTTCAAATCTAATGGGGCATTTCCAGAATCTAGGGGATTTTAGAAAACGTATATATTCAGGCATGGTGGCACAGTGGCATAGCACCAGGGTCTGAGGTTCGATTCCACCTTGGGTGCCTATCTGTGTGGAGTTGGCACGTTGTCTGCATGGGTTTCCACCAGATGCTCTGGTTTCATCCGGCAATCCAAAGGTGTGCCAGTTAGGTGAATTGGCCATACTAAATTGCCCATAAGGTTAGGTGTATTAGTCAGAGGGCGCTGGGTTATGCTTCAGAGGGTCAGTGTGGACTTGTTGGGCCAAAGGGCCTGTTTCCACATTGCAGGAGAATCTAATCTAATCATACACATTGTTTTGACAAGTTGAGGAAGGGGAATCAGCTCTCCCCTCCTTGACTCTCAGTTGGTCACAGTTGGATGTTATATAAGCCAGTTGGTAATTCTTCAAGTGTGGATGGGATTAATGAATGGGGACCATGCAGAATCTCGTTGTCGCAGTCTCCAAAGGCACTGCCCAAGCAACTAAACTTTCCAATTGTCAATTCCTCTACACTAGGAAACCTCTGAAAGTTTCCATTTAATTCAGAGTGTTTGGAGAGGTCCAATGAAATTAAGTAAAAATTTATTCAAGGAAATTTAGGATATCAAATACATAATTTAACCCCTGAGTAACTATTCAACTGAAATCCAAATTACTTCACACACCCTCAACTATAGTCATCCAAACCGTTGTGCCACCCAGCTTTCGCACTGCAATTAAAATGTCGAATAAAAGTAAAGGAGCCAAATTATAAAGTTTTTTAAAATTTATTAAAAAAGAGAAATTTTATTACCTACTGCTCTGGAAAAAATCACAGCAAATGCAGCACAAACACAAGTCATAAATGTTTAAAAGGCTGAGAGGGAGGAAGGCCGGTGGGGAGGGTGGATCATCCAGAGTAAAAACAATTTCAGTTTAAAAGGTCTTGAAGTCCTTTAGATGTTCAATTTTAAACTTGAGACCAGTTATTTAATTATTAACTCATAGTCTGCAGCGCTGGTAGTATTTGTAGATTTTACAGTCTGCACGAATAGTTATCCAAGTTGTTTTTACACAGGGCACTGACTGCGTTTGAGAGAGAAATCTATTCATGTTTTTTGATCACTTCTCTTGCTCAAAAACTATTGCCTGAAATAAAGTTCCTTTGTGGACTCCAGTGTTTGGCATCTTTTTTGTTTAAATTTGGACGGCCTGCAGGTAACTTGTAAGTGTTAGCAAAATGTGAATCAATCAAGAGTTTCAATGGATTTTATCAAAATATGACCTGCAGCCCACAATGATCTTTATTTTTTGATTGTTCATAAACTTGGCTCAATCCAGTCAGCTGATCACAACAGCCATGTCAGGTCAATTTTGTCCTTTTCAGAAAATGCCACGTTAGTACATTCAGTCTATTAATATTAAAATCAGATGAAAAAATGTAAAAATCGATAATCTATTAACATGGCAAAATGTAAATTTATATACACGCAATTAGATTACTTACAGTGTGGAAACAGGCCCTTCGGCCCAACAAGTCCATAACGACCCGTCGAAGCGTAACCCATTCAGACCCATTCCCCTACATTTACCCCTTCACCTAACACTACGGGCAATTTAGCCTAATTCACCTGACCTGCACATTTTTTGGATTGTGGGAGGAAACCGGAGCACCCGGAGGAAACCCACGCAGACACGGGGAGAATGTGCAAACTCCACACAGACAGTCGCCTGAGGCGGGAATTGAACCCGGGTCTCTGGCACTGTGAGGCAACAGTGCTAACTAGTGCAAAACATATACAAACATGGAGTCATTCATACAAAGACGAAATACATTTAGTATACCGTAAGTTAATATACACACATGCATTTGCATATGCATGTAGATTATACATACACCTACATATAATTATCATTTAATCACAACAAATTACCCAGAAACTTTGTGTCCTTTGTGAATTATACAGAAATTTGCAAGTTTGTTAATAAGAATCATAGAATCCCTACAGTGTAGAAGCAGCCCTTTGGTCCAACAAATCCACACCTACCCTCTGAAGAATAACCCACCCAGAACATTTCCCTACCCTAAATTTACAAATGCACCTAACCTTCACATCCCTGAACACTATGGGCAATTTAGCATGGCCTATTCACCTGACCTGCACAGCTTTGGATTGTGGGAGGAAACCGAAGAACTCAGAGGAAACCCACGCAGACATGGGGAGAAGGTGCAAACTCCACACAGAGAGTCGCCCACAGCTGGAATCGAACCTGGGTCCCTGGCGCTGTGAGGGAGCAGTGCTAACCACTGAGCCACCGTGCCTGGAACACAGTATTAGTCCTCTTTAATCTAGCAGTAAGTCTGATTGCTTTGTTATAGGAAGGATATTAATAAACTGGAGAGGGTTCAGAAAAGATTTACCAAGGATGTTACTGGAAATAGAGGAGTTGAGTTATAAATATAAGTTGGATAGGTTGGGACATTCACCACTGGGGTGTAGGAAGTTGAGGGGTGGCCTTATCGAGGTTTATAAAATCATGAGGGGCATAAATGGGGTGAAAAGCAAATGTCTTTTCCCAAAAGTGAGGGATTTTAAAACTAGAGAGCACATTTTTAAGATGAGAGGAAAAAGATTTAAAAGGGTTATGAGGAACAACGTTTTTACACACAGAATGGTTCATATATGGAATCAACTGCCTGAGGAAGTGATGGATGCAGGCACAGTAACAATGTTTAAAAGACATTTGGATAAGGACTTGATAGAGGTGTACAAGATAATGAGAGGCATAGATAGAGCAAATAGTCAGAGACCTTTTCACAGGGAAGAAATGGTTATCGCAAGGGGTCATAGTTTTAAGGTGATTGGAGGAAGGTTTAAAGGAGATGTCAGTGGCCGGTTCTTTACACAGAGAGTGGTGGGTGTGTGGAATGCACTGCCAGCAGTGGTAGTAGAGTCAGATACATTAGGGGCATTTAAAAGAGTCTTGGTTAGGCACATGGATGATAGGAAAATGAAGGTTATGTCGATTAGTTTGACCTTAGAGTAGCGTAAAAAGTCAGCACAACAATGTCCGAAGGGCCTGTACTCTGCTGTATTACTCTATGTCCTTACAAGAGTAGGAAAAGTCTGGGGGATATGCGCCAAGTGCAGGAAGGTGGCACTAATTTAATTTGGGAGCACGGTCGGTGTGGACTAGTTGGACTGAAGGGTCTGTTTCTGTGCTGTATGACACTATGAATCTATGACTGTAGCAGTGGGAGTGAAACAACAGGAGTTCAAATGATCAGGAAGCCTTTCCATAATTCTACCTCAGTTCACTGAGAACATGCCATCCTGGAAGATGTACAACATTTTCATCCTTGTTCCAAGCATATTTTAGCAAAATCAACATTATCTTATTTCATTGCTTTTTGGAAAGGTAACGTAAGTCACAAATTTGGGGAGATTATTGCTGCCCAGTGTGGCAATCATCATCATTTTATTCACTTTGAGCTATCAGTTGTAATGCCTCCCCTCTGACACAGAGAGATTGCAGACTTGGTTCCCACTTCAGAAATATTCCCTGAACCAACATCTTTGAAAGAGGCTATAGCATTTCTGCTTGTGGGAGCTTGCTGTTCTCAAAGTATCTGCTACATTTCATTTGATACAACAGTGACTATGTTTCAAAGCACTCTGTGGGTTGTAAAATGTTTTGCCACGTCCTTAGGTGGTGAAAAGCTCTATGCAAATACATGTCTTTCTTTCTTTATATGTGTTTGCATTTATATGAGGCTGTATCATTGTCAAATTATTTCTATTTATTACTCAGAGAAGGCAAAAAAAATGAATCGTTTATTTACAAAGCCATTGTGCTATATTACAGTGAGCAGCATGCAAATAGATAGTCCACAGCTGGCCAGAACAAATGCATTAATCGACAGTTCTATGAACCATAGCGGGGGAATTCTATTCAAAGTATTGGGAAGCTGCTTCCTTCTTCTGCAGTCTTGCTGTTTGTTGTTAGGTTTTGACTTAAATCGAAAAGAACAAAATTAAATATTCCTGTGACCACAACTCATTCTAACAATATGAAACCTGGAAGAATGTGATATAACACAGGGAGTTTACCTCACAGAATTTAATTTTTGATCTTTATCAGGGGTTTAAAATCCTTGAAGACTTTTTTTTAATTCCAAATTAGAAATATTTTGTTTTTGCTTATTAAAATCTGTATTTGCCTAAGGGGAGACAGTCTTCCTGGTACCACTCCCAGACTCATGATCAACAGTACGTTTTGAGAAGCAACAGGCATTCCAATTACAGATTAATTATAATTTTTTCTACATTTTTGGAATTTCTCCAATTGTGAAAACAAACATTAATGGTCCAATGTATTTTCATCATTTGGAAGGAAGGGGATTTTGTTGTGACTTTGTCATCCCAATCAGGCATTGGACAAACAGAAACATATGACAGGGCATCCCTTGTGCCAAATGGATCTTGATCAAATGGGTCAATGGGCCAAGAAATGGCCAACAGAGTTCAAGCTGGATAAACGTGAGGTAGCATTTTGGTACAACAAACAAGGGTAGGGTTTATACAATTAATGGTAGCATGCTGGGTGGTGTTGTAGAACACAAGGACCTAGGGGTTCAGGTACATAATTCTTTGAAGTTTGCGTCACATGCAGACAAGTTGGTTAAAAAGACATTTGACACGCTTGCCTTAATTGCTCAGTTCTCTGAGTACAGGAGTTGGGAAGTCATATTGAGGTTATACAGGACATTGGTGAGGCCTCTTCTGGTATATTGCTCCCAGTTCTGGTCACCCAGTTGGAGGAAAGATATTATTAAGATGGAGAGGGTTCAGAAGAGATTTACCAGGAGGTTACCGCGTATGGAAGGTTTGAGTGTTAAAGAAGGACCGGATAGGCTGGGATTTTTCTTTTGAAAAAGTACATGAATAGGAAAGGTTTAGAGGAATATGGGCCAGGAGTAGACAGGTGGGACTAGTTTAGTTTGGAATATTTTTGGGCATGGATTGGTTGGACCAAAAGGTCTGTTTCCGTGCTATGACTCTATGACTCTACTTGGGATTGGCAGTGGTGCTTGAACATATTCCTGATAGTTTTCCCACAAGGTACCCCACCTCAACCCCCACCACTTAAGGTCCAATCACACCTGCCAATGGTCAACCAATACATCAGCACACATCATGCTCAATTGCTTTGGACCAATTTAAAAACATCATCCATTGCCTTATAGACTGTTAGTCAAATAGCTTTTTCTTATTGCCAAAGAACATAGTTTAAAATGTATTGAACCACTCTGCAATTTTTCTCCTGAGTTGCCCAGGAAGCTAATCTCAATTTGTTGAGCTTCAGGAGAAAGTTGGAAGTCTTAACTATCATTCTTGTGATCTCAAGTGTTAGTTCCTATTGAGAATACACATGTTTTACTTTAGGAATATGAGGAAATGGAATATGAAATGGTTGGACATTCTAGGCTGAAAGAGTGTCCAAGGGACGTGTGATTTCTGGGTGTTATGTTCACTTGTAATTACTGAAATCAAAAGTTTACTATGAGCTGTTTACCACCTGTTTTGGTTAGAAGTCAAATGACGCAGACATGTAAAGCTTTTAAGAGAGAAGAGTGAGATGGGTTTTATGACTTTAATTCCTTGAATAACTTGGATTGAATAAAATGGAGTCACATACTGAAGGTTGACTAGCAACAGCCTCTGAATGAAAACTGCTATTTCAGCACATGCCTTGGTCTGTCAGTTGAAGGAATAGACCTCCGAAAAAGTAGCAACAGAAATATCTATCTCTGTCATGCAACAGGAAGAAATCTTGGTTCAATCCAGGAATTTTCCATTTTGCCTTCTGTTAAAAATCTGTATTATTCCTGCAGAATTGTAATGTCTTTATTTTTGTATGATGGTGCATGATTTGGGATTTTGGCGATGAATAATAGCTCAGTTGTTAACCAGTTTTGCCATTTACTATAAGAATAACTTTGTTTATAATAAATAATTTACTTTTGACTGTATTCAAGGAACCTGATGGTACCCTATTTTGCGCTGAATGGCAATAAGAAAGAGAAACATAAGGAATATATTGACTATTTTGGTGATTAAAAAACCAATTAAACTTTCTAAATGGCTCATGAGGTGATGGGCTTGATTAACATCTCACTCCTCCCATTAGAATCATAACATCCTGTAACCACACAATTTGACTCCCCTTTTCTTTCATTCTGTCACAGGATATGTGTGTAATTATCAAGGCCAGCATTTATTGTCCATCCCTACTGCCCATGAAGACAGTGGATTATTTTGCCTTTGCAGAGAGCAGTTAAGAATCAATCACTTTGTTACAGATCTGGAGTCACGTGTAGGCCAAACCAGGTCAGGATGACAGACAGTTCCTCCCCTGAAGGACATTAGTAAACCAGGTGAGTTTCAAACCGAAGAAAACCTTACCTCTGAGGGAACCCATGGAGCCAAAGATTTACCTGGAATGTCCAATTACTAGAGCAGTGACATTACTCCCATACCACACTTAGCCCCATGTGCCAATGCTCTTTGTTCACAGATTCACAAAAATGTCACAATGTAGAAAGAGGCCATTCAGCTCATTAACTGAGCATCAGTACCTAATGCCAATCTCTTGCTCCTTGCACATTATTTTTATCCAGTTAAGTATCCCATACCCTCTTGAATTATAGAGCAGACGCAATGGACCAAAGAGCATCCTCCTGTTACAATTTGTTAGATGACGATCTTACGATCTTAATATCTCAATTGAAACAACCTCCACCATTTCAGGCAGTGGTTTCGCTACCTTAACTACTTGCTGTATGAGAAAAGCATTTCCTCATTTCAACCTTACTTCTTTTAGCAGATAACATTGAATCTACACTTACTTTAAATCTGTGTTTTTTTTTGCTTCTATTCTTTTCATGAGCAGGAACAATTTTGTGCCATCTACTCTATCCAGCCCAATCATTGTCTTGAATTCCTTGACCAGATCTCCTCTCTACCTTCTTTTCTCCAAAGAGAACAATCCTAACTTCTTTAATCTATCCTCATAATTGAAGTTTCTCATCCCTGGAACCATTCTTGTGAGTCAGTTCTGCACTCTGTCCATTTTCAGATCTTTCCTGCATTGTGCTGGCTGGAACTGTACAGAGTACTCCAGCTAAGGTCTAACAAGTTTCACATACCCATTTAAATATAAAGAGTAAACTTTAATTCATTTGTGGGATAATAATGTCACTGTCTGAACCAGCTTTAACGCTCGTCCCTAGTTTCCCTTGAGAAGGTGGGGGTGAGCTGTCTGCTTGAACCACTGCAGTCCATGTGCTATGGGTAGACCCACAATGCCTTTAGGAAGGGAATTCCAGGAATTTGACCCAGAAACCATGAAGGAATGGTAATATGTTTCCAAGTCAGGATGGTGAGTAGCTTGTAGAAGAACTTGAAGGTGGTGTTCCCATGCATCTGCTGGCTTTGTCCTTCTAGAGAGAAGTGGTCATGGGTTTGGAAGGTGCTGTCTGAGGATGTTTGGTGAGTTTTTGCAGTGCATCTTGCCGATGGCACACACTGCTGCTACTAGGCATCGGTGGTGAAGGGAGTCGATGTTCGTGAATGTGCTGCCAATCAAGCAAGCTGCTTTGCCCTGGATGACTTCGAGTGTTGTTGAAGCTGCAGCCATCCAGGTAATTGAGGAATATTCCATCACGCTCCTGACTTGTGTCTTGTAGATAGTGGACAGGATTTGGCAAGTCAGGAGGTGGGTTACTCAGTGCAACATTCTTAATAGCTGACCTGTTCTTGTAGCCACTGTGTTTATGTGGAGAGTCCAGTTAAGTTTCTGATCAATGGTAATCCTCAGGATGTTGATAGTGGGGGATTCAGCGATAGTAACATCATTGAATGTCAGGGGACAATGGTGGCTAAAACCTCCCTTATTCCAGATTGTCATTGCATGGCATCTGTGTAGCATTAATGTTACTTGCCATATGTCAGCCCAAGCCTGGAATTTATCCAGGTTATGCTGCATTTTGACAAGGATTGCATTGGTATTGAGTTATCTCAGATTGGAGCAATCTAAAAGGTGAAAGGTTGAATTTTATTGCATTGTTTGCAATATTCAACATGTTTTTCAAATGTACCCTAACAATCTGCTCGTTAACTACAAAGAAAAAAGTGTTGTCTGTCCAGGTAAATGTTAACACAGCAGAAGATGACTTTGGCCTGTCCAAACATGTTTGTTTCCCTTTGGCATGGGCAACTCATAGCTGGGAGTTGCAGACAGGCTCACTCTAAGGTTAGAGGAGGTATTGAGTGGCTCAGTAACATTTTGGGGGATGGGGGAGGTGGGGGGAAGTTGGGGGAAAGGAGAGATTGGAAGCGAGGTAAAATCCCTCAGGATGCAATGTTTGACACACAAATCAACGTTGAAACGATCGTCAGGTACAGTAGCAGAGAAGCTTTGCTGTTCAGGGTAGATCCGTATCGTGCTATCTGAATGTACAATGATAAATTTTATGAATTGAGTCCCTTACCAGCTCCCCCCCCCCTCCCCCCGCCCTTGATGTAAGAGCTCACTCGTGTGGAACACGGGAGGCGGAGTGGGGGAGCGAGGAACTTCTGCACATGCCCATAATAACTCTCTCCAGCGGGGGCAGCTTTACATAAGACTTCGGTCTCAGTCTATCGGAAGCAACAGTGGCAAGAGCTTCGAGCTGAGGGGCTGGGAGCCAGGGAGCTGTCCACTGCGAAATTACAAACAGCACCTTGATCCTGCTGGGTGACAGTGAAAGCGTTGGATTTTCTTGAGGAATCTGAGCTGGCTACACACACACACACACACAGAGAAAAATAACAAAACTACTGCAGAGCTGCTGGGTGCTGCTGGAAGGAGGTTTTACTCTGGAGTCGTTGGCGAGGAGCAGATTTGGAAGTTCACCGTGTGCTGCAGTTAGACCTCTGGGCTGCTGCCTCTCTGTGTCTCAGTGTGTGTGTGAGAGAGAGAGAGGGACCAGAGACTGGGAGAAGGAGCTGGCCGAGCCCGCACGGAGCCCTCCATGGCTGATTAGAGAGTGATGTTTGGAGAGAGGACAGAAACTGTGCACGTCCAAGGGGCTCCGACTCCCACCCATGGGTGCCCGCCCAGGCGGGCTGGAGACGGCGTGGCCGAGCTAGTGTGCCTCGCTGCAGGTACCGTGGACAGCGCCTGACCAGCGGGCAGTCTGCGCAGGATGGGTAAGGTGCTGCCTCTCTCTCCCTCTGCCTGTCTGTCTATCGCTCACCACAGTCACAGTCAATTAGGGAACCTGCTTTAAGTTGCTTGGAATCTGAGGGTCTACATTAAAGTTGTGGCCAGTGCATGTGTGTGCGGCTGCAAGATAAGATTATATCTTAAAACAGCAAATATTTGAAAGGAGGTTTGTTTTATATTTAAAGTTGTGAGCTATGTGTGTGTGTGTTTACATGCGTGTGTGTGTGTGTGTGTGTCCGGGGTGAGATTACACTTGACAATAGGAAACATTTTCCAAAGGGTTTGATTTAAAGTTGGGATCTCTGTGTTTAGGGAAAGATGTCTTAGCCATAGCCAAAATTTCGAAGTTTTTTTTCCCTTTCAATTAGGCGGAGCGTCATGTGTAGCTACAGCACAGAAAAAAAAGGACTCTTCGGCCCATCTGTGCTAGTAAAAAAAACCCCACCTCACTTAGGAAGGGTCACTGGACCTGAAACGTTAGCTCTGATTTCTCTCCACAGATGCTGCCAGACCTGCTGAGCTTTTCCAGCAAATTCTGTTTTTTTTTGTTTCTGATTACAGCATCTACAGTTTTGTTTTGAGTTTAGCCTAAGTATTCCAATCCCCTTTCTGGCACTTGGCCCATAGTCTTATTTGCCTTGGTATCACAAGTGCACACCTAAATACTTGTCAAAATGTTATGAGGGTTTCGGCCTCTCCCACACTGACAGGCAGTGAGTTCCAAATGCTCATCATCACCTGGATTTTAAAAAAAATCCTCACGTTCCCTTTAAACCCTCTGCCCTTTACCTTAAATCTATGCTCCTGGTCACTGATCCCTCCATTATCCTGCTTACCCTGTCTATGTCCCTCATAATTTTGTCCATCTCAATCATGTCCCCTCTCAGTCTTATCTGCTCAAAGTGAAATAAGCCCAGTCTGTCCAATCTCTCCTCACAACTGAAACTCTCCAGCCCAGGCAACATCCTGGTAAATCTCCTCTGCAATCTTCCCATCACTGCTAAAGTCATGTGGCGTGTGAACAGAACAGAATAGAGTCGAATCCCCACAGTGTGGAAACAGGCCCTTCGGCTCAACAACTCCTGACCGACCCTTTGGAGAGTATCCCACCCAAACCCATTCCCCTATCCAATTACTCTACTGATGAACTCATTCCTGAGCACTATGGGCAATTTAGCATGGCCAATCCAGCTAACCTGCACATCTTTGGACAGTTGGAGGAAACCAGAGCACCCGGAGAAAACCCACGCAGATGTGGGGAGAATGTGAAAACTCCACACAGACTGCAATCAAACCTGGGTTCCTGGTGCTGTGAGGCAGCAGTGCTAACCAGTGAGCCACCCCTTGTGTGTGGTTGCAACGGTGCCCACTGCTAAAACTGTAAACGTTGATGGTTGTAAGCATGATGTGCAATGACTGAGTTTCACCAGTGAAACAGCAAGGGTTTGATCCTGAGTCTGAACTATCCCATCTCCTTGTTGCAGGTCTCAGTGGGATCGCAGTGTTGGTGATGGCTCCCACTGTCTTCCTGAGCGTGGTCACTGCCGCGGCCGAGCGGGGCTGCCCTGCCAACTGCAGATGCCACGGGAAAATCGTGTACTGCGAGTCGCTCAGCCTGCAGGAGATCCCTCCGAACCTGTCCCCGGGCTCCTTGGGCCTCTCACTGCGCTACAACAGCCTGCACCAACTGCAACCCAACCAGTTCCTGAGTCTCAAGCAGCTCACCTGGCTATACCTGGACCATAACTACATTGACCAGATCCACGAGCAGGCCTTCGCTGGAGCCCATCGGCTCAAGGAACTGATCCTGAGCTCCAACCGCATCAGCTCCCTTTCCAACCAGACCTTCCGGCCGGTCAGTAACCTCCGTAACCTGGACCTGTCCTACAACCAGCTGCAGGTGCTGCAGCCTGAGCAGTTCCGGGGTCTCCGCAAACTCCAGAGCCTGCACCTGAGGTCCAACCGCCTGCGGACGGTGCCAGTCCGGATCTTCCAGGACTGCCGCAACGTGGAGTTCCTCGACTTGGGTTACAACCGGATCCGCAGCCTGGCCCGGAACGCCTTCGCTGGCCTCGGCCGCCTGGTAGAACTCCACCTGGAGCACAACCAGTTCTCCAAGGTCAACCTGGGCCACTTCCCCCGGCTCCTGGCCCTGCGCATCCTCTACCTGCAGTGGAACAAGATCAGTGTGGTCATCCAGGGCATGTCGTGGACCTGGAGCTCCCTGGAGAAGCTCGACCTCTCCGGCAACGAGATCCAGGCCATTGGGCCCAACGTCTTCCAGTGTGTGCCCAACCTGCAGACCCTGCAGCTGGACTCCAACAAGCTGACCACCATCGGGCAGGAGATCCTAGAGTCCTGGATCTCGCTCAGCTCCATCAGCCTGGCCGGGAACATGTGGGAGTGCAACCACAATATCTGCTCACTGGTCAACTGGCTGAAGAGGTTCAAAGGTCGGAGGGAGAGCACCATGCTGTGCGCCGGCCCCAAGGCACTGCAGGGTGAGCAGGTCATGGACGCCGTCGATAACTATGAGCTCTGCATCAAAAAGCAGAGGGTCTCTACCCAAGCCGTGCCCAAGGTGCCCGCCAGGCCCACCTTCCGAACGAGACTTCCCAAAGCCAACGGGGAGGTCAAAGGCCAGCCCATGCCTCCAGCCAGCGCCAGCCCCACTGACGCCAGCTCCGACCCTGACTTGGGGGAACCCATCTCCTTCCACAAGATCATAGCGGGGAGCGTGGCCCTGTTCCTCTCAGTGCTGGTCATCCTGCTGGTCATCTACGTGTCCTGGAAGCGGTACCCAGCCAGCATGAAGCAATTCCAGCAGCGCTCGCTGGGGCGTCGCCATCGGAAAAAGAAGAGGCAGTCTTTGAGGCAAATGGTCCCCAGCACCCAGGAGTATTATGTTGATTATAAACCCGCCCACGCTGAGGCCACTGAGATGTTGATGAATGGGGCAGCTCCGTGCACCTTTAGTAAATCAGGCTCCAGGGAATGTGAGGTATGAACTTCTTATAAAGCGCAGCGATGGGTGAAGCTATGGCAGGGAACTAGGTGGGAACTGTCCCCCTTTCTCAGTGAAATTGACAGAAGGTCTCTCTGTTGTTGCTATGTAAAATGCGGTTTGGTTTACAATGCATGCTTTGCTAAAAATGTATTTAGATTTTAAACAGCTATAAATATGTGTCATCGAATGATAATTTCTCAAAAGGTCTGTTACTGCTTTCATCACAGCTGTGCCTAGTTTTTCGAAACATCATGTTGCTTTCTTGTCCAGTATTAAGTGAAGGTTTAAGCCTCGTTCTATCCTCCAGTGCCATTCTGCGTGCTGTGTTTAATTCAGCTGATTGCTAGCCTGGCTTCTGGCTCTATCCTGGTTATATGAATCTGACAGCTGCTGCTTAAACCCAAATTAAATCAGTCATTAGCTCTTTCTGAACTTTAACTTGCACCCCATTGAATATCTGCGATGCATTGCAGAAATCTCAGCTGCGTGCGGTTCAGATTTTTTGCTGGGGGGTGGGGGAAGCGGGGGGGCTCCTCTGCATTGACAAAGTGCAAGCTTCCTCTCAATGGGAGCTGAAGGATGGTGTGAGGGAATTTGCCCAGTCTCTCAGAATCAGTAAAGGGTAGTTTATCCAAAGGCTACAAGCCCAGACATTTAGAACAACAAACAGATTCATTTAGGGAGATCGAGGGGGGGGCAACTCCCTCATCTGGTAGGGGATTTGAGATCAAGGAGCTGAAATTTCAAAATTGATTCCAGCCTGCCAAGGTGTGACATCAGTTCCTTTTCACACGAGCACAGTGAATTGTTAGACTATCTGGAACTCTCTCATTGTGAGGTGGAGGATGGGTGATTGTCAATTGAAAATTGAGATCAATATGTTTTTCAGGGGAAGATTTGAAGAGATGTGCATGATAGGTGGATAATGAGGACTAAAGTGGAGATAAGCCTTTATCTAAATAATAGAATTGCAGCTCAAAGGGCCGAATGGCTTGCTCCTCTTCCTTACCTCAGTGTGGAATGGAGAGCTGGCTTGATGCTTGACAGTGTTCTCTTCAGAGGCTGAAGCTATGTCAGTCCCTGGAGATTGCTAACGTAGCCCCTTGCTCTACAATCTGGGCATGTCTTGGGTTGGCACTGAGTCCCTCAGGTGAAGTGATACCATTACTCATTTTACAACCGGAAAATAAAACGTGGGCTGCTTCATTCTTCCAATTGTTCCTTCATCCGAAATGACTCCAGACATCAGAGAAAGCTGGGAGAGAGGAGGCGGGGACATTCCATCAGATATTCAGTATGATATTGGCATAGAAACACAAGATCATATAAACCATCAAAAGCAACAAAAGCTTGTGAATTTGAGGACACTGAATTTAACTAAATAGATGAATTGTATAGTTTCTGAAGTCATATGACTGAGAGTATTTTTTGTTTTAGCAAAGAGAAACAGAAGTGAAGTTGTCCCTCCAGCCCTTCCAATACTGAGTTTTTCTATGACCTGTAATTATGTAATGGTTTGAGGAAGCGATAATTATCAGTCGGTGTGGTTAATGGATCAGGTGGTACCATGTGCATCTTTTAAAGTAGTCAGCCCTTGCGATTTGAAGACAGGTAGGCTTGAAAATATCCCCTCAATGTAAGATATTATAATGTGCTTACTGTTCCTCCTGACCCTGTTCAACATCTCTCTGCTGCATTAGGAAGTCTTTCCCAACCTGTTAAATATGGCCACCAATGTCTGAAGTAACATTGTGAAATATTTATGAATGTGCTTGCTGAATGGTGAGGCTTGCTAAATTATTTTCACAGCTGCTTAAAGGCGATGAGGAGCAGACTGGCGCATCTCAGACTATGTGTTCCATGCATGATGTTCAGGCTGGGATTTCCAATGTGGCTATGGTTCAAACAAAACCATACTGTTGGGGGAGGTGGTGACCGAAGGCAAAGTGCTAGACAGTGGTAAAGGATGGAAACTCAGCAGTGGCATTCATCTCTGACATATTTAGGCTCATCCATAGCGGGTGGCTTGCTTCAAGGAATATGACTGTGAAGTGGACCTGAGTTAAGAAGTGATGGGTAACTCAAGGGAATTTAAAATGCACAAATATTCCTCTGATGTGGCAGGTCTGGGGAGGTGGGTGGGGTGGGGGAAGCTGGTGCAATTGACCGATAAAAACCTGTTGTGGGATTTTTGTTTTGCAAAATTTGTAAGTTTAATCCTCCGAGTCTATTTTACAAAGCAGCAGTGACAGATAGAAGACTGTGAATGGTTTTCCACAGTATGTGGAACAGGATCAATAAACTAAAGACAAATAATTAAACAGGGCAGGAAGGTATTTTAAATTCTGGCTGGCTAAAGCAGAGGAAAATCTATCACACAAAGCCTTGCTCAGAAAAGAGACTGTTAATTAGCACTACACTGTCGCCCGTGCCAATCGTACTGCATGAGTTTTCCTGAATAATATAGCCAGTGTTTCGTTGGGTGAAGAACTAAGACACTGTCAGGTTTATGACTGAACATAAGTGTAACCTCTGCAGAGTTGACAGTGTTGGAAAATGGAGGCCTCTGATGCCATAATTGGAGCAACAGACACTTCTCTGCTTATTTACATTTAACACAATGGAAAGGACCAGCATAATAATCACTGCGACTTGAAATGCAAAGATCCAGGATCAATTTCATAGAACATGCAGCACAGAAAACTGGGTCTTCCTACTCACTGCCAGCTAGTTTATTTTGCCAGGGCTTAGTAACACACACAGTATAATCATAAGCAACAGTCACTGCTCCTAATGCGGGTTGATAGAATTATGCTTTATCTTTCTAAAAGTTGTGATGTATGACCATTATTTAATTGAAACAGGGATGATTTCCTACTTTCCCCAGTTGAATTAGTAAATACATGATGTCTGAGCTGTACTAACGCTGTTGCGGTTGAGTTATGGCCTACACCAGTGGACAGACTCATATATTTACTAGAAACAGTATCATTTTCAGCTCACCTCTACAGTATGGCTAGTGAATTGATTGCAGCAGGTTATGCCTGGAAGGGCAGTGATATAGTGCCATTCAGGTCAATAGGTGTTACTGCATTACCCTGCACCTCACCGATAAATATCATTCACTTCATTTTTATCATGCAACTGGCAGGAAAACAATCGAGAAGTGTGTACTTCCATGTTTAAATGTACATTCTCCACTGCATTTGTTGCAAGGAATCTTCAGAACAGAAATAGCCCGTTTTGCCCTGCAGGTCTGAGATAGCAGGGGCCCCTTTTATGCTTTTCTGGTGTGTGTGTGTCACTGATAAGGCCAGTATGTACTAACCATCACGAACCACACTGAAGGAAGTGGTGGTGAGCTGCCTTCTTGAACCAACGCACTCCATTCATAAATCAGTGAAGATCACAGAATCCCGACAGTGTGAAAACAGGCCATTCGGCCCATCGAATCCACACTGACCCACCCAGAACTATCCCTGTAACTCTGCATTTCCCATAGCCAACCCAATTAACCTGCACATCTTTGGGATGTTGGGAAATAAACCGGAGCACCCAGAGGAAACCCCACACAGACACGGGGGTGCAAGTACAGACTCCACACAGACAGGCACCCAGGGGATGGAATCAAACTCAGGTCCCCGGCAGTGCTAACCGCTAAGCCACCATGCCACTATTGCCACAGGACATACCCTCACAGTACTGCCACCCATCATTGTTTCTCAGACCCCCCCCATTTCCAAACATGGAGCTTCCCCTGAAATGTATCCATGCCCTAAGTTTGTGAAACAATGGCCTAGTGGGATTATTGCGCAAGTAGCAATCCAGAGACACAGCTAACATTGTGGGTGATCCAGGTTTGAATCCTTCCACAACAGATGGTTGAATGTGAATCCAATAAAAACCTGGAATTAAAAGTCCATTGATGATTGGAGAGCTTGAGTTTTAAGGACAGCCTGGGGCTTTTTTCCCTGGAGCGTCAGAGGTTGAGGGGTGACCTCATAGAGGTTTATAAAATCATGAGGGGCATGGTTAAGGTGAATAGGGTGGGGGAGTTCAAAACTAATTCATTTTCTAAGGTGAGAGGAGAGGGATTTAAAAGGGACGTGATGGGAAACTTTGTCACACACAGGGTGGTTTGTATGTGGAATGAACTGCCAAAGGAAGTGGTAGATGCAGGTGAAATTGTAACATTTAAAATAATTTGGATAAATACATGAATACGAAAAATCTAGAGGGATATGGACCAAATGCAGGCAAGTGAGACTTGTTTAGACTGGGAAACTTAGTCAGCATGGATGAGTTGGGCCGAAGGGTCTGTTTCCATGCTGTATGGCTCTATGATTGTTGGAAAAACCCATCTGGTTCATCAATTTCCATTAAGAGAGGAAATCTGCTATCCTTACCTGATCTGGTCTACATGTGACTCCAGACCCAGTGCAATATGGGTTGGGGCTCTGGGAATGGACAATAAATGGCTCACAATTTCCACATCCCACTTATAAATTTTTAAAAAACACACCTCACGGCAGTTGGTCCACATTGTCTGTCATTTCTCATCATGTTTTGATTTAATCCATTAGTGGAATTTGTTTACATCGATGCCCACTTTGGTCTCAGAGATGAGCAGCTCTCTCCAGCCCCCACTCTCTGCCAGGTGCCCTCTGGGTTTTGTGTGCCCGACCTGATGGTGCATTGGCAATGATTGAGAGCGCTGAAGCCAGGACTATTTTGGGACTCGCAATTCTCAGTGAGGGGGTGAAGAGATGCTGAAGATTGAAAGGAGGCACAGTGCAGGTATTTAAAATGCTGAGCGGCAATCCATGAAAATGTAAACAGCCCTATTCCATTTAGATTAGAGCACAGGAGGAGAGACAGACAGATTTAAAATGAGCAGAGTTCAAATCAGTTATCTCCTTTACCCCTGAGCGATGCATAATTGCAATAGTTTTGTCCCAGACTAAAGTGTTTGTTTCATTTGTCACGGTTTCTTGAAAATTGCAAAGCTATTTTTTTAAGAAATGCAAGCTGACTGCATTTATCTTCAGTTTGCTGGGAATTCACTGAAGCAGGACAACGTGTTTGCACCTTTTTCACAGTCTTAACACATCTTCAGCTGTGATTTAGTCCCAGGACGGGGAACTGTTGGTAATGCATAGTCTGTGATCAGTGCTGTTAGGAGATGAATGACCAACTCTCACTGGATTCTCATCAGAGAATTTATTGTATAGGCTTCAACTTTAACCTTACTTTCCCACCTCAAAGGGGTTGACCGTTCCGCTCCACCCTCCCCTGAAGTGTTAACTTTAAATATAAATCACCCAATTTGCTTTTTTCTCCTGGGTTTGCCCCTAGCTTGTGTTTTTTTCTCATTTAATCGTGGGACATGGGCATCGCGGTCTGACCAGCATTTATTGCCCATCCCTAGTTGCCCTTGAGAAGGTGGCGGTGAGCTGTCTTCTTGAACCGCTGCAGTCCTATAGTGCTGCCCTCTCATTCCAGGAGATACCAAGGAAATATTGGTGGGATGTCAACCTTGGGTGAGGACTCATCCCATTAAGCAGTTCTTCTTGGAGCCACATGGCATTCAACCACATTGTACCTTGAAGGAATGCCCAATTCATCCCACTCCACCTCCTGCTCCCTCCCCGTTGCCTTGGAGCTTTCTCCTTTGCAGTTGCTCATCCTGTTTCCTTGATGAAGCTCCTTTGATTCTGTTCCCACACCCTTTCAGGTTCCAGATCACATTGCACAGCACGAGATAAAAAGTGCTTCTCCGCATCTTCCCTGTGCAGTAACAGATCACTCATCACATTTATGAACAAAGTTTATTTTCTGTACGTTAACACCACTGTTATTGGTGGTGGTGTAGCTAGTGTGAGAATGTGGTGAACAGTCATTGGCTTTGACATGGCTGACGTGGGAGTGTTCTGTGCCACTATTGGTTGCCATATACTTGATCTGTGAAAGTCCTGAACTGTCATTGGCTGTGGTTGACCAGCTCTCGGCCAGTCCTGTGAATGGACAAAATGGAACAATTTAACCTTCTGTTAAGGATAAAGATAAGAAAATGACCCTTAAAGTCATGTTTACTGGATGGCTCTAATTCACATGAAAAGGCAAGCTCACTGTTTTATCCATGAGCAATACAAAAAAAAGGATAAATAATGAGTGGGTTGGGTGAAATTCAAATTAACCAAGTGTTTGATCAAAATCCAAGGCCTATATTTTGTGTAACAGCATGCAGATCAATTCTCTACCTGGCAATGTTCTTATATATATCAAAACAGAACATGTACCATTTCTCTTGAGTGGCACATCTCTCGCCAAGAGATCTTACATGTCGTTTGGCAGGTCTAAGGCTGAGGACCAGCCATTCCCACATAAGGATCCTGAAGGAGTTTAAACAGCTCAAACCAAGCCAATCACCAAGATTGACCCCCGGCAACCTCTCTCTGTGGTCCATTTGGGATCTTCACATCTTTTTGAGACACTGATTCACCGTGCACTACGAAATTGAATAAGATGAACAGTAGCGCCCAATGACAGGGCCTCTACACCAAGCAATCCTGGGGCAGCTAATCATTCACAGTGCTTCAGATGACAGCAGTCTGTAATGTTTTAAGCATTACAGCTTCTCTCTCTACTCGGAATCACAGAATTGCTCCAGCACAGAGGAGGCCAGTCAGCCCGTCATCTCTTCGCCTGCCCTCTGGATAAGGCAATGCACCTCTAGTGCCATTCCCACATCTTTCCCCTGGAGCATTGCACACCCTTCCTGTTCAGATAATGATTCAGTTCTCTCTTGGCTGAATCTGCCTCCGCTGTACTCTCAGCCAGTACATTCGGGTGTGGCGAGAGTCAGGCAGAGCAGAGGACCTCTTTGTCAGGCTGGTCCTGGGACTGGCCACAAGAACCAGTAATAAGGTCAGGCAGTGGGAGATGGAGAGTAAAGTTTGAAATAACAGCTTCCTGCCCACAGATAGGCAACATACAGTGTGACCAATGGTATGTTTAAGGGCTTCTATGACTGGTGAACACCCACAGGGACTGCAGCACATTGTCAACTCCCTAAATAACACTGCAGTGCAATTTCCTTTGAAGTTTTGATGTTTGCAATAGTACGCCATTAGACGATGGTTAATCAGTTAATTTACTTTGCTTATTTTATCATCAAAAGAGTGAACACCTTGGTGCCTCAGTTTTTGCAACACCTTCAGACTTGTGTAGTTTATTTTATATTATCTCTCCATGTGCTAGTTGTCATCATTCAGGAGTAAATATTTCCTGAATAGTTAACACACACAGGAGGCAGACAGCAGAGAGCTTCTCCAGTCCAGGCTGGCTCTGGGAGGTTTTGCTCTCACAACTGCAATTTGCAAATAGCAGGGCAACCTGCACAGGGTTTCCGACATTAGTGTGGCCCAGGAGCTTCTGACATTTGCAACTAAGACACACAACTCCTGAATGTCATCCCCCAAAGTTAGAACTGTAGAAGCATTCCATGTGCTCAGCTACTTCATAGAGTCCCTAAAGTCTGGAAGCAGGCCATTCAGCCCATCAAGTCTACACCAATCCTCCAAAGAGCATCCCACCTAGACCTACCCTGTAAACCTGCATTTCCCATGGCTAACTCACCTATCCTGCACGTCCCTGGACACTATGGGCAAGTTAACATGGCCAGTCCACCCTAACCTGTGAGAGGAAACCAGAGAACCCAGAGGAAACCCACACGGTCACAGGGATATCATACAAACCCCATCCAGGTGGTCACCCGAAGGTGGAATTGAAAACCGGTCCCTGGCTCTATGAGGTAACAGTACTAACCAGTGAGCCACCATGCCACCCTATTGTGGGAGAAAAGGACCTGTTGTTAAGTGAAATGGTTGGCCCCCATCCAATATCATGGATGATTTGTGACACAAACAAGATCCTGTACTGTTCCACATGACTAGTCAGTAAATCCCAGTTCCCTCCTGATGGATTTCTACCTCCTTTCCCCACTTTTGACTCTTAAAATTGCCAACCTCTTCACTTTTGGTTCATTATTTATTCTTTACAGGTCTCTGATCCAAATAACCAAGTGTCAGGGTGGGTACACAAGAACACGAGATTGTTGGATTGGGACTAGATCATTTGGCTCATTGAATCTGCTAAAGAAACTTCCACTCCACTCTCCTGCCTCCCCCGTATCCCTCAATTCTCTGACCGACTAAATCCCTGTCTACCCCAGCTGATTTGTCAAAGATGTATCCACAATCCTCTGGGATAGAGAATTCCAAAGATTCACAACCCTTTGTGTGAAGTAATATCTCCTTATCTCAGTCCTTATCTCAGGATAAGCCCCTTATCCTGAGTGTGAGCCCCATGTTTTATATTTCCCACTCAGCAGATAGAACTTCTCAGCATCTACCCTGTCAGGTGTTGCACGATCATATGTTTCATTGATCTTGCTTCCTACTCTTCCTAATACCAGAACATTTTGAGCCAATTCCTCAACCTCTCATGACGGGGAAAACACCTCATTTCAGATATTAATCTGGTGAACCTTAACTATACTGTCACCAATGCAAATGTATCCTTCTTCAAACACCGAGGTCAAAATCGCATAAAGTATTCCAGATCTGGTCTCGCCAAAGCCCCTGTACAAGTCATGTCATCATAGCCTTACTAATTAAAGAGATAAAAACAATGACTGCAGATGCTGGAAACCAGATTCTGGATCAGTGGTGCTGGAAGAGCACAGCAGTTCAGGCAGCATCCAACGAGCAACGAAATCGATGTTTCAGGCAAAAACCCTTCATCAGGAATAAAAGAGAGATGACTGGTGATTGTTTAACCTGAGGGCTGCTGTACCGGAGAAGTTGAGAAGGAGAGATTCTTCATGGTAACCTCAGCTGGTACAGGAATTGAGTCCATTCTATCAGTGTTACCCTGTCTTATAAGCCAACTCTCCAACTAACTGGGCTAAACCAACCTCCAAAGCACTGGATAATTGCAGCAATACTTTATTATCTTATACTGACAGTAGAGTTTTGACAGGGAAAACATAACAGGAAGTAGCTGTGACAACAAGTTCACATCGTGCCTGTGACTTTTACTGTAATATAGTCAATCGCCCACTATCAAACTCAGGGCCAGACAGAGGAAATGATGCTTCTTTGTTGTGGAGTTTATTTTCATCTTCTGCCCTAGCTTACAGCCCCCCCTCTGGAGGGATTAAGAATAGCAGGTTTTTCTGAAGGGGGCTACGGCGCCACCACTGGAACAAATGAGAATTACAAGTTCTTCAGTGATTTCAACTAAGTTGAGGATTGTCATTTCAAAGATCTTGCTGCTCCTAAGGGTGGGAGTGACTGAAACAATAGCCTGTCGCTATGTTTCCAATACATTTCAAATAGTTCTCAATGCAGCACAGTAAATATTCTCAAACACATTACCCCAGGATGAGTTCTTGATTGCTTGTAAGCAAAACCTCTCGGGGCAGGTACCAGGGATTAGATTAGATTAGATTACTTACAGTGTGGAAACAGGCCCTTCGGCCCAACAAGTCCACACCGACCCGCCAAAGCGCAACCCTCCCATACCCCTACATATACCCCTTACCCAACACTACGGGCAATTTAGCATGGCCAATTTACCTGACCCGCACATCTTTGTGACTGTGGGAGGAAACCGGAGCACCCGGAGGAAACCCACACAGACACAGGGAGAACGTGCAAACTCCACACAGTCAGTCGCCTGAGGCAGGAATTGAACCCAGGTCCCTGGCGCTGTGAGGCAGCAGTGCTAACCACTGTGCCACCGTGCCACCCTATAGACCACAGTGACAAATAACAATGAAGAACTTCGTCATAACCATGAGAATGAAGCCAAATCAGCTTAAGGGTGGGACAGGAACTCTTGCTCAATACTGTTGGAACGTATGCCTCTCTTTTTGAAATCTATCTTCAATGGCATTGGCCAGAGAATTAACATCGTGTTTCCAGAACTTATAACAATAGAGATTCTGAAGCAAGATTATCCTTCACAAACCTGTTAGTTTCCCCTGAACCTGCATTGGTATGCCTCAATGTGTGACTAAGCTGTCTACCTCTGTAGTGATAAGGGAGCATCTTATGAACAGAGACCAGATATCACACCAATAATTAAGGAAACAGAGACCATAAAACGCCAGACTGGTTAATTTGGCACCAGTTAGGAGGAGGTGGGTGCTGCAGATGCTGGAGATTAGAGTCAAGGTTGGAAAAGCTCAGCAGGTCAGGCAGCATCTGAGGAGCAGAAAAACAGGAGCAGGATGAAAGGCTTTTGTCCGAAACATCGATTTTCCTGCTCCACGGATGCTGCCTGACCTGCTGTGCTTTTCCAGCACCACTCTAATCTTGACCAGTTAGAGGGAATTGACTGGAATCTGTCATTAGACCGAGCACTTGGACAAATCTGAGTTGATCCGAAAGCTGAACATAGATCAGTTGAGTTTTGTATTATTGAAGAGGTTCCAAATTGATGGATGCCCATGTGCATTTCTCATGGAAGGGTATGGGGAAAAGCAGGAGATTGGTACAAGATAATGATGCTCAATGAAGAGCTAGCACAGGCACAATGCACTGAATGGCCTCTTTCTGTGTGCCGTAACAAGTCTGTGATACTGTGGCTGCAGATGCCATTTGCCAAAGCTGGACGGCAAATTACTGCCAAAGGCAAGCCTGGGACTGGGGATAATCTGGTCAGCTGCATTAGGTACTGGCTAGAAGGCAAGAGAGAAGAGCTCACGTTAGAAACATCAACTCTCCTGCCCCTCAGATGCTGCCTGACCTGCTGTGTTTTTCTGCACCACATTTTTCGACTCTGATCTCCAGCATCTACAATCCTCACTTTCTCCTATATCCCATGGCTAAATAACCTAGCCTGTACAATCTGTAAGCAATTTAGCACAGCCAATCCACCTAGCCTATATATCTTTGGACTGTGGGAGGAAACCCATACAGACACAGGGAAAACATACGCGCTCCACACAGACAGTCACCCAAGGCTGGCATTGAACCTAGGTCCCTGGTGCTGTCAGATAGCAGTGCTAACCACTGTGCCACCACAATGAGGGAACTAACAGCTCAATGAATAAAGGAGTTAGGAATCGTATTTCTTTTTCTGCAAGTTAGGAAGTATATCAAGTTGATTGGACATGATCTACAGTTTTTAAAGATTATACTTTCTCAGCTTTACACTGCTTGGGAACTGGTCGTGGAGGCAGATACCCAATGATACTGCTCAGACTGGTGTGAGGGCTGGGGGACACAAAGAGACTGTGATAGTTTGGATGTGTTTGAAAGTTTCCAAGGAAATGGAGTCCAGCGTGGGCAACTGTGAGGTTATCTATTTTGGATTCAAAAGTGACAAATTAGAATACATTCTAAATGGAGAGAGTCAGGAGCAGGGGGTTTTAAACATATGTGGACAAATCCATAAGAGCTGGTGGGCGGGAGTAAAAAGGAAATTGAAAGGGCTGATCGTTTTTACCTGAAAAGAATTTCTGTGATGCTTCAGGTACACACAGCTTTCGTCAGGCCCAGACTAGATAACTGTGTCCACTTCTGAATAACATCACCCCTGGAAGGTTGGACTGCCCATGGAGAGGATGCAGAATGATGGCAACTTAAAATTTAGATGATGGAAACTTCCAGCTCAGTATGCTCTTGGATTGAGACCCTTAAGGGACGGCTTGATTAAGGTGATGAAAATATGAGAAGGTTTTGGTATGGTATATGGAGAGAAACATTTTTTCTCTCTCTCTCTGATAGAGCAATCTAGAACAAGAGAGCATAATCTTATAGTTAAAACCCAGGATGTAAATAAAGGAAATCTCTTTTTCGCCAGAAGGATAGTGGTAATCCAAATTTCTCTCTCCAGAAGATAAGATAATCAGAGAGTTAGATAGGGTGGACAGTGAGACCATTTCCCTGGATGGTGATGGCTCGCGTGAGGGAGCATAGCTCTAAATTGAGGGGTGATAGATATAAGACCAATGTCAGAGGTAGGTTCTTTACTCAGAGAGTAGTAGGGATGTGGAACACACTGCCTGCAACAGTAGTAGACTCGCCAACTTTAAGAGCACTTAAATGGTCATTGGATAAACATATGGATGAAAATAGAATAGTGTAGGAAAGATGGGCTTCACATTGGTTCCACAGGTCGGTGCAACATCGAGAGCTGAAGGGCCTGTACTGGGCTGTAATGTTCTATGTTCTGTGTTCTGTAACATGAGACTAAAAGTTGATTACAATTTTCAGGATTGAAATGGACAAGTTTTCATTGGGTAAAGAGATAAATAATGGGGAAATGAAATGAAGGGAAGATTAGAAAGGCCTTCTCTTATTTCATCTTCTGTTAAGGTTCCACAATGATACTGATGATTAGATTAGATTACTTACAGTGTGGAAACAGGCCCTTCGGCCCAACAAGTCCACACTGACCTGCCGAAGCGCAACCCACCCATACCCCTTACCTAACACTACAGGCAATTTAGCATGGCCAATTCACCTGACCTGCATATCTTTGGACTGTGGGAGGAAACCGGAGCACCCGGAGGAAACCCATACAGACACGGGGAGAACGTGCAAACTCCACACAGTCAGTCGCCTGAGTCGGGAATTGAACCCGGGTCTGTGGCGCTGTGAGGCAGCAGTGCTAACCACTGAGTCACCGTGCCGCTCACTAATGACTCTCCTATTAGGATTGATTATGTGCCTTACTAGTATTCAGTGTTGGTGGAGCTGACCATTGCCTTGTGTGTTCAGTTTAATGGAGATAGTCTCTTTGGGGAGACAGGACATAGTCATTAGAGGCAGAGTTTTCCTAACCTATTGGCAGGGCCTGCAATCTCAGCCAAACCCCATCCAGTGACAGTTTCCCATCCCTCTCTGTGACTGCAAAGCCTAGATCTTCTTTTCTTAATCACTGCAGTCCAGGATAGTGAGGGCACCTCCATGTTGAGACGCATTCATGAACTATTTACATTTGTTCAATGGATGGGGGTATCATTGGGTGAGCCAGCTTGTCCCTGATTGCCATTGAACTGAGTGACCCCTGGCTCCAATGATTATCTTCCATCTCTATACAGAGGTCACTTTCATGACACATAAGCACACAAGGCAGTGGGGTCAGCTCCACCTGCACTGCCAGGGCAAAGGACTAACCCTAATAGGAGTCTCATCAGTACCATTGGACACCTACTGCTGGGAGCAATGGATCAATCCAACTGCAGGAGGTTGAGACAATACAAGACACAAAATCCACAGACAAAATAAAAGAAAGTCATTGTGATCCCACCTGGCCTGTCCCTCAATTTCATTTCCCCATCATTTCAGGAGCGTTTAGATAGGGACATGAATATGCAAGGAATGGAGGACAGGCAGAAGGGAATAGTTTAAATTGGTGTGATGTTCGGCGCACTACGTGGGCCAAAGAGCCTCTTCCTGTGCTATACTGCTCTATATTCCCAGTCTAAGCATAATATCTCAGCCATTTTTTGAGGACAGTTAAGAGTCAACCAAATTGCTGTGAGTCTGGAGTCACAGGTGTTGGCCAGACTGGGTAAGGATGGCAGATTTCCTTCTCTAAAAGACATTAATGAGCCAGTGAATTTTTTTTAATGACATTTGACAGTGGTCACATGACCATCATTGGGTTGGTTTTTTTCTTTCTTTCCCTTATTTGGTTGAATTGGAACTCCTTCTCAGCTACGTGGGGTGGATCCAAGTCGCGAGAACATTAGCCAGGAGTTCGGGGTTACTATGTGAGTGGCATTACTGTGGTTGTCTGTGTGGGGCTGTTGAGGCTTCAGAGCTACTGAACCCTCTGACATGTCAAGAGGGCACCTTTACCTCGATCCCTCATCAGCAGTAAGGTCATAATCAACTCGGAGAAAGTGAGGACTGCAGATGCTGGAGATCAGAGTCATAAAGTGTGGCACTGGAAAAGCACAGCTGGTCAGGCAGCATCCTCGGAGGAGCAGGAGAACTGACGTTTCGTGCATAAGCCCTTCATCAATGTCATCACCCCCTACCCCACAGCCTCAGCACAATAAAGTTTTGTTCACATTCAGAAGCAAAGCATGTTGTGACATAGAACATAGAACATAGAAAAGTACAGCACAGAACAGGCCCTTCAGCCCATGATGTCGTGCCGAGGATTATTCCTAACCTAAAATAAAATAATCTAACCTATGCACTCCTCAACTCACTGCTGTCCATGTGCATGTCCAGCAGTTATTTAAATGTCCCTAATGACTCTGCTTCCACCACCACGGCAACACATTCCATGCATTCACAACTCTCTGCATAAAGAACCTACCTTTGACATCTCCTCTATACCTTCCTCCTAATATCTTAAAACTATGACCCCTCGTGCTAGTCAATCCTGCCCTGGGGAAACGTTTCTGGCTATTGGCTCTATCCATGCCTCGCGAAGCAAAAAACTTGTTTAGGGCTTCCCCTATCTGCTCAGACTCCACGCACAGGTTCCCTTTGCTATCCCTGATCGGCCCTACCTTCTCCCTGATCATTCTCTTATTCCTCACGTATGAGTAAAATGCCTTTGGGTTCTCCCTAATCCTTTTTGCCAAGCCTTTGTCGTGCGCCCTCCTGGCTCTCCTCAGTTCATTTTGAGCTCCTTTCTAGCAAGCCTGCAATCCGCTAAAGCTGTGCTAGATCCTTGCTTCCTCCATCTTATAGAAGCTACCTTCTTGCTTTTGACGAGAAGCTCCTCTATTCCCGTCATCCAAGGCTCCTTAATCTTATCCTTTTCACCTGCCTCAGAGGAACAAATTCATGCATCACTCGCAACAACTGCTCCTTAACTAGTCTCAACATGTCTGCTGGGCCCTTTCTGTGGAACAATTGCTCCCTGTCTGTACTTCCCAACTCCTGTCTGATATCTTCCCCCGGTAACTGCTCCTTTCACTCTCCATGGTTGTGGTAAATGTGAGGCAGTTGTGATCACTGTCACTGAAGTGTTCTCCCACCGCGAGATCTGACACCTGTCCTGGCACATTGCCGAGCACCAAATCCAAAATGGCCTCTCCCCCATCGCCCTGTCTACATACTGAGTAAAAAGTGAGGTCTGCAGATGCTGGAGATCAGAGCTGAAAATGTGTTGCTGGTTAAAGCACAGCAGGTCAGGCAGCATCCAAGGAACAGGAAATTCGATGTTTCGGGCCAGAGCCCTTCATCCTGATGAAGGGCTCTGGCCCGAAACGTCGAATTTCCTGTTCCTTGGATGCTGCCTGACCTGCTGTGCTTTAACCAGCAACACATTTTCAGCCACATACTGAGTAACCCTCCTGAACACACCTGACAAAAATGGCTCCATCCAAGCCATCTGCACTAAGGAGGTTCCAGTCAATATTAGGAAAGTTGAAATCACCAATAACAACAACCCTGCTACATCCGCATTTTTCCAAACTCTGCCAGCCTATGAGTTCTTTGATCTCCCTGCTGCTATTAGGGGGTCTGTAGAAAACCCCCAATGAGGTGGCTGCTCCGTTGCTGGTCTCAGTATCTGAAGCCCTCCCTCCTGCACCAGCCTCGCAGCCACGTGTGAAGCTGCACTCGCTGCCTGTTCCTCATCTCACTATCTCGTGGCACTGGTAGCAAACCTGAGATCACTACTCTACTCATCCTGCTCTTCAGCTTCCAACCTAACTCTCCGTAGTCACTTTTCAGATCCTCAATCCCTTTCCTGGCTATATCATTGGTGCCAATGTGTATCACGATTTCTGGCTGTTCACCCTCCCCCTTCAGAATCCTGTAAACCCAATCGGTGACATCACAGACCCTCTCACTGGGGAGGCACCATACCTTCCAGGAGTCCCGTTCCTGACCATAAAATCTCCTGTCAATCGTGTAACTATTGAGTCCCCTACCACTAGTGCTTTCGTATCCTCCCCCTTCCCTTATGGGCCTCAGTGCCAGGCTCAGTACCAGAGACCTGACAACTATGGCTTTCCCCTGGTAGGCCGTCCCACCAGCAGTATCCAAAACGGCATACTTGTTGCTGAGGGGAATGGCCACAGGGGATCCCTGTTCTTGCTGTCGGTTCCCTTTCCTCCCCTGAGTGTAACCCAGCTGTCCTTATCCTGTGTCTGGGGAGTGACCACCTCCCTGTACATTCTCTCAACTTCCCCCTCAGCCTCCTGGATGCCCCGCAGTTCATCCAACTCCAGCTCCATTTTCGAGGAGCTGGAGTTGGATGCACTTCCTGCAGGTGTGGCCAGCAGAGACATCTCACCCACTTAAAATACAGTAACTTACCCTCCCCAGCAGCCCCTGCTTCTCTCCGCCCTCGGTCCACACTGCTCTGTAAAAATATGGAGGCCTGACTCCTGAGGTAGGTCCCTTTTTAAGTGGGAAAACTTACCCTTCCCAGCAGCCCTTGCTTCTCTGTGCCCTCTCTCCTCGCCACTCTGTTAAAAAAAACACATTGTCATCTCAGACAGTTTGCAAAATATTACAACAATTCTTATAATTCATTAACTGGAGGCAGTACCTCTGCAGACTGTCAACTCGGACAGACGCAGCTCCAGACTATGCCGAATGGAAACGATGCACATCATACAGCACCACTGACGAGTAATTAAAGTCAATACAGCATTCAAGAAAAGTAATTTGTAAAATTACCCATTAAACAGATAGTGAAGAAAACGAGATTAAACTTGGAAAGACGCAGCTGCCAGTTTACTCAGTAGGAACCCCGATCAGAAATTCCATTTCGAGGTTAGTGCTGCTCTACTTTTTAACCATGAGAATTAATGGCAGATGAATCAGTCACAAGGGCTCACAGATGTCTTCACTTATTTTCTCAATCTGTGCTCCCATCAAGGGAGACTGGAGAGGAGAATTATACTGTGTACAGTGTGCTCAAAATATTGGGCAGAAACTACATGGAAACTATTAGCAGGAAATCTGCCAAATACGAGAAGATCCAGAACTCTTCTTTCCCTAACCTCCCCTTCTTTCGACATTCTCTCAAACACCCTGTGTCTTCTTTCTTGATTCTGTGTCAATATTTTATCTGATTATACTCCCATCAAGTCCCTTGGGGAACATCCTGCTGTGTTGTAGGTGCAAAATATTGGATTTCTTTTTTATTAAATCTATGGATTCATATCTGGTGTTGCCTGACCCTCCAAGCTGTGAATATATTGGTGTGAAGAATGCAAAATTGCAATAAAACAGTCGCCAGCCCCATGGTTCAGTTTTAACTATCAACAAATTAACCTTGTCAGTCACTTTACTGTTGTACGGGTGTTACAGTTCACCCAAGAAGCCTGAGTTGCTTTGACAACACACATGTTATTGTACTCTGGAGCTAAGGAGAGTGATACCATTTCCTTTCTCTGATCCAGGAATCTCTCCAGCTCTTACCCTTTACATGGTCTTGGAAGGATTTGCAGATTGATACTGAACTTGTTGTGAACACAGCTTCCTTGAGCATCGTGTGGGCTTCAAGCCTAGAGCTTCTGGCTCAGAAACCGGGGACGATATCCATTGCCAAACAAACCCTTCCATCATTGTCCTATTTGAGCATTATTCTGAATCTTTGCATGAGGAAGTGCACACCTAGAAATGGGCACAAAATTATGGGATAAACCTACAATTTCCCAAGCCTTGCCCTCCTGGAGATAATATCAGGTGGGGCAGAGATGGAAAGGGGTTTGCTCATTCTGAAAGCCAGCCTCTGTTTGTGGAGCCATTGGCATTTGTTGATAAGATGTCAAACCAAGTAGAACAAAATCAATATTTATCACATTGGTATCCATCTTGGTTAAGTGGGTAACAGACCTGTTTATAAATCATGAAGCTCAAACCTCAGACCTCAGACCTGAGAGATGCGCACACAGACTCAGTACTTGATGCTGCCTGACCTGCTGCGCTTTTCCAGCAACACATTTTCAGCTCTGATCCCCAGCATCTGCAGTCCTCACTTCCTCCTCAGTACAGGATAGCATGGTGACTCACTGGTCAGTGTAGCTGCCTCACAGCGTCAGGGACCCGGATTCGATTCAACCCTCGAATGACTGTGTGGAGTTTGCATATTCTCCCTGCATTAGTGTGGATTTCTTCCGGGTGCTCCAGTTTCTTCCCATAGTCCAAAGACATGCAGGTTTTATGGAATGGCCATGAAATCCAGGGTTGTAGGGGGATGGTCAATGTGGTTTCAAGGGGTTAAATAGCCTGCTTCTACACTGGATAGATTCTACAAAGACTAATGCCACCATTCAGACAAAGATTTCAACCTCACAGTTCAGGGTACAGAATATGTGGTCTTACAGGATGAAAAAAGCAGAGGTTCTCAGTTTCCTTCCCAATATTTATTCCTCATCGAAAACAAACAAAATTATTTTGAGTCCTGATTCTTTGAGATTCTCTTCCTGAAAAGCTGGTGGAAACAGAGTCCATGAATATAATTGAACCAGAAAGATATGGATTATTGATAAGCAATGGGAGGAAAGATTATTGGCGACAGGTGGGAATGTGGAGTTGAGGTTACCATTATCCATATTTGACTGAACGACAGAATAGACTTGAGGAGCTGAATGACATACTCCAGTTCTGAGGAAGATAAGTTTTTCTTTCTTTAAGTTTTGATATGGAAGTGGAGCCATCAGAGCAAGTTTAACAAGCCCCTGGGAAGAGGGCATAGTAAGAGTAGGGAGGGCATCACTTAAGCCATGTTGGGAATCATTAACTCTTCCCCCATTGGGTGGTTTTCTCAGCCGCAGGCTGTGAGGGAACTGGCTACACTCCAGGGGAGGCAAACATGCAACTTTCCAAACTAAAACCCCAATAATCACCACTCACAAACCCCTTCATCCATCAGCCATTCCACCCAAACCCATTAACAAGTGGTGGGGCTGATATATTCATAGATCAGGTGAACCTACTGAAACATGCAAAACTCTGAAGGGGTTTGACTGGTGAGATGGTGAGATGATGTTTCCACTATTGAGGGAATCTCAAACTGGGTATGTAGTTACAGAATAAGGACACACTCATTTAGAAGTAAGATACACAGGCATGTCTTTTCCCAGAGGGTAGTCACAGAGTCATAGAGATGTACAGCATGGAAACAGACCCTTTGGTACAACTTGTCCATGCCAAACAGACATCCTAAATTAATCTAGTCACTTCACCCTCCAAACCCTTCCTATTCATATACCTATCCAGGTGCCTTTTAAATCTTGTAATTATACCAGCCTCCACCACTTCCTCTGGCAGTTCATTCCCTACACGTACCACCCTCTGTGTGAAAAAGTTTCTCCTCAGGTCTTTTTAAAATCTTTCCCCTTTCACCTTAAACCTACGCCTTCTATTTCTGGACTCCCCCACTCTCAGAAAAAGACCTTGACTATTTACCCTATCCATGCCCCTCATGATTGTATAAACCTCTACAATGTCACCCCTCAGTCTCTGACTCTCCAGGGAAAACAACGCCAGCCTATACCAGCCTCTCCCTTATAGCTCAAACCCTCCAACCCTGGCAACATCCTAGTAATTATTTTCAGAACCCTTTCGGGTTTCACAACATCCTTCCTATAGTGAATGTCTGGAATCCTCTACCATGAAGACTCATGGAGCCATTACAGAGAGAGGTCCCATAGTCAAAATAGGTTGGTGCTATGAGCAAGAAAAAAGCAGTCTCCACCCAAAACACATCCAGCCCAATGGCTCAACAACACTCCAGAGAGATGTTCCCTTTAGCCAAGGGTCTGCTCAACCACACACTCCCCTCCCTTCCAAATGTTAATTATTCTGAGCATTTCCATTAAGGGGGGACTTTGAGGTCTCCTAAGCAGCACTCACCTGTCTGGGTTGGGCTGCTGTGTTTCCTGGATTCCTGCCGGTGGTATACTTGAGCCATCCACATCAGGATCCTGCCTGCCACTCTGAATGAGGGGGTAGGCTGCAGGAGTATCGCTGAGCTAGTCCAGCTCAAGACCTCCTTCTCAGCCTGACGTTAGGACGCTGAAAACCCAGGTAAACGTTGAGCCTCCTGCTGTCGGGAATTCAGGCTGATTGTACATTTCATTTGAAGGGACATTCAACAGGACCCCTGTCAGAATGAAAGTACACTGTGCGACCCAATGGTTATCGTCAACTATACAGATACATGATACCATCCACCACAACCAACCAAGACATTTCAATAACAAACGGGACAGAACACCAACCCTTCACTGGAGGCTCACTGATGGTGTTACTGAGCATGGTAATAAAACATCAGAGAACAAACCCACCAGCTCAGCAAACAAATTTACAACCTGATCCACAACAGTTGGGCGGCACGGTGGCACAGTGGTTAGCACTGCTGCCCCACAGCGCCAGAGACCTGGGTTCAATTCCTGACTCAGGCAACTGTCTGTGTGGAGTTTGCACATTCTCCCCGTGTCTGCGTGGGTTTCCTCCCACAGTCCAAAGATGTTAGGTGAATTGGCCATGCTAAATTGCCCGGAGTGTTGGGTAAAGGGGTAATATGTAGGGGAATGGGTGGGTTGTGCTTTGGCGGGTCGGTGTTGGGCCAAAGGTGGATCTACAAATCTTCTCTACGATCATAAACAGATACAGCTGGAGTACCAAAAATAGGGAGAGTGACTATTAATTTATTTTCAACTCATACAATGAAGGTAATGCTTAACTTATTAACTCTGTTTCTCTTACAACTTTGCACCTGAATTTTTGTACCTGGATACCTTTGTCCCTAAGATGGTGCCATCTGTGGCAACATTTCCCTGCACTCCTATACTTGACTACATGTGACAATAAAGATTTAAAATCTTTTTAAAAAATCTAAAAATGTTTATTACTTTGATAATCATTTTGACAGGAGACCTGAAGTCACACATTAACCAGCGGGTATTTCATTTGAGTTCTGACCTGTCTGCTATTCCTTCCTTGGTGGCACTGAATTTAAACTTCATTAGCTGGACTTTCAAAGATCCACAATGCAAATAGACTCCTTCCGAGAAAAAAAGCCTTCCTCATCAAAACTGGATTGTAAAACCCTTGGTCTCCTCCCAGTGGGGATAAACCTTTCAGATTTTGTCACAGCTGGATTCAAACTTTCCATCTCCACTCACAGCGGGGGTTTTAAGTTTCTCTCTATCTCAGTTGGATTTGATTTGATTGATTGTTGTCACACATACCTAAGTATAGTGAAAAGGTTTATTTTGCACGTCATACAGGCAGATCATAACATACAAAGGCACAGAGCAAGGGATACAACAGCACAGCTACAAAGAAGGTAAACTAAAAGCAAGACCAACACTACATTTGAAACATGAGAGGTCCATTCATCAGTCTAACAACAGCGGGGGACAAGCTGTTCTTGTACCTGTTGGTACATATGTTCAAGCTTTTGTATCTTCCGCCCAATGGAAGAGGTTGGAAGAGGGTGGGGGAGGGGGGTCTTTGATGATTTTGGCTGCCCCTCCATGGCAATGAGGGATGTAGATGGATGGGAGGTTGGCTAGCATGATGGCCTGGGCTGTGTTCACAACTTTTTGTAGTTTCCTCTGCTCCTGGGCAGAGCAGAGACCCCACCAAATCTTGATGCATCCAAACAGGAAGCTTTCTACGGTGCACCAGCAGACATTAGTGAGGGTCCTGGTCCTTAGCCTCCTGAGGAAGAGGAGGTGCTTTGTGCCTTCTTCACTGTCACATCTATATGGGAATGTCCAGGAGAGATTGTTGGAGATCGCCACTCCTAGGAATCTGATGCTCTCGAACCTCTCCAACCTGAGCTCCATTGATGTCCTCCTGTCTTCCTGAAGGCAATGATCAATTCTTTAGTTTTGCTGACATTGAGGGAAGAGATTGTTATCTCAAAACAGGCTGACAGGTTTCCCTCCCTTAATACTGCTAAAGACGATGTGCTATAGATAGACCTGCCTTGGCTGCTTATCCTTCTGTGATTGCCACTAACAAAACCACGCTGCACAAATTTGCACATCTCCATTCTGACTATGACCCTCCTGTGTCTCAGGAAATCAAACTCTAAACCCTCAGATCAAAACTTGAGAACACTCAGGCTGCAAATGATAATTTTAGTTTCAAACAAATTCTGAATAATAAAATAAATAATAACAGCCCAAAAAAATCAAATCAAATCACATTTATGCAAATAGTTCTTGCTCGCTTCAGCAAGGATTTTGTTTTAAAATGTTGGCAGAACTTTAAGAAGCCCCAAGCAAACACTCCAAAGGACAACATAACTCTCAAACCAGCCTCTGACGTTGGTGCAGGGATGGTATTCCTTCGAGTTTAGCTCAGCTCATTTGATTTAATTTATAATTTGAAGCAAAGCTGCGATTGGAAAATCTGTAATTGGCAGCAAAGATTAGCTGAAAGGTATTTAACAACGCACTGTAGGTTTCCTAATG
Organism: Hemiscyllium ocellatum; assembly: GCF_020745735.1. Taxonomy (NCBI): domain Eukaryota; kingdom Metazoa; phylum Chordata; class Chondrichthyes; order Orectolobiformes; family Hemiscylliidae; genus Hemiscyllium; species Hemiscyllium ocellatum. The sequence continues at coordinate 5,066,579 of NC_083422.1, read as the reverse complement.
TCTGAGTGTGCACTGGCTAGCAAGGGCTTCATATCTGAATGACATAATAGAGATCCCATTGGGTTCAGAGACAATTGAAAGAAAGCACTTGTTTCCAGTGTGTCACTCAGCAGTGCGTCACTCAGCAGTGTGTCACTCTCACTCAGCAGTGTGTCACTCTCACTCAGCAGTACGTCACTGTCACTCAGCAGTGTGTCACTCTCACTCAGCAGTGTGTCACTCTCAGTCAGCAGCGTCACTCAGCAGTGCGTCACTCACTCAGCAGTGTGTCACTCTCACTCAGCAGTACGTCACTATCACTCTCACTCTGCAGTGCGTCACTCAGCAGTGTATCACTCTCACTCAGCAGTGTGTCACTCTCACTCAGCAGTGCGTCACTCAGCAGTGCATCACTTTCACTCAGCAGTGCGTCACTCAGCAGTGCGTCACTCTCACTCAGCAGCACGTCACTCTCACTCAGCAGTGCGTCACTCAGCAGTGTGTCACTCTCACTCAGCAGTGCATCACTCAGCAGTGCATCACTTTCACTCAGCAGTGCGTCACTCAGCAGTGCATCACTCTCACTCAGCAGTGTGTCACTCAGCAGTGCATCACTTCACTCAGCAGTGCATCACTCAGCAGTGCGTCACTCTCACTCAGTAGTGTGTCTGACATGAGATCTTTACTGAAGTGGACCTAAGGAGTGTGAGTTCAGCAGTCGAAGTCATGTGACTCTGACCGACTAGGATGTGTGTTTAATTAAAAAAAACTGACAGAATCGTGAATGCTGGAAATCAGAAACGAAAAACAGAAATTGCTGGAAAGGCCCAGCGGGTCTAGCACATCCGTGGAGAGAATGTTCTGAGGAAGGGTCACTAAACCTGAAATGTTAACTCTGATTACTGTCCACAGATGCTGCCAGATCTGCTGAGATTTTCCAGCAATTTCTGTATTTGCTTAGAATGGTTGTGAGTACATTTCGATCCAAACAGCACCCTTTTTATACAAAAGAAATCATCTGCATTATTTGTAACTTAGAATGTCCAAAGTATGAACTGTTGGAGCAACAGCTCACATGCATTTAGAACTATTTGCTATTCTAGCTGGTCCCGGTTCTGGTGGATCGGGCAAGGCAGCCCATTCTTCATTATTTTATTTTGGCAGCAAATTTCCTTTGAGCTTCTGCAGCCGGTCCTTTTCTGTCAGTCATCAGTTGATGTGGCCTGTGAAACAGGTTGGCAGGTTTATTAGCTGGAGATTGCGACTACTTTCTGCTGAGGGAGTAACTTTCCTTTTGTGTCTAATATCTGGAATTCCAGATCTTCAGTCTTTGTGTAAACACAGGGCTTTCAGGTGAAGATTGGGGCACCATTCAGTCACAGAGTATCAAGATTACCATCGAGAGTTTCACTTATGGAACTCCGTTTGTAACCATACCGAGGTCTGAAAATCATCATGTCGCAGGAAATAGCACGGCTATCTGCATTTTACATTCACTTGATGCTGTCAATCTGCTATTTTCGTCACAATTATTACAAACCATCTTTCTCCTTCAGATACAACATTGCTAACCTGCTCTGTGATATATATGTATGGAATCATTTGACCTTGCCCGATTTCCCGCCAACAATCGACCTTTTGTCATTGTCCATTTGAATGCCTGCTTCTAAGCGAAACACTCCGTTGAGAAAAGGACAACCAATTGCAGTGAAAACACTGCATCTGTTATGATTGACAAAATATATTTTTAAACCGTGGCCTTTCTGTTGACCATTCTATGGATAATTACTACTTCCCTCCACAAGGTTAAGCTTGAAAAATCTGAGTTACTTATCATCACAGGACATCAATACAATGCACAGGGTCTGAGGTGTTAATCAACACAGTGTACAGAGTCTGAGCTGTTTATCAATATAGTGCACAGGGTCTGAGCTGCTTATCAATAAAGTGCACAGGGTCTGAACTGTTTATCAATATTGTGTACAGAGTCTGATTTGTTTATCAATATTGTGTACAGGGTCTGAGCTGTTTTTCAATATAATGTCCAGGGCCTGAAATATTTATCAATATAGTGTATTGAGTCTGAGGTATTTATCAATATAGTGCACAGGGTCAGAACTGTTTTTCAATATAGTGTAAAGGGTCTGAACTATTTATCAATAAAGTGCACTGGGTCTGATCTGTTTATCAATGTAGTGTACAGGGACTGAACAGTTTATCAATATAGTGTACAGATTCTGAGCTGTTTATCAATGTAGTATATAGGGACTGAACTGTTTATCAATATAGTGCACAGGGACTAAGCTGTTTATCAACATAGTGTCCAGGGACTGAGCTGTTTATCAATATCGTGCACAGAGTTTGAACTGTTTATCAATATAGTGTACAGTGTCTGAGCTGTTTATCAATAAAGTGTACAGGGTCAGATCTGTTTATCAATATAGTGCATAGGGTCTGAGCATTTTATCAATATATTGTACAGGGTCTGACCAGTTTATCAATATATTGCACAGGGTGTGAACAGTTTATCAATAAAGTGCACAGGGCCTGAACTGTTTATGAATAATGCGCACAGGGTCTGAACTGTTTATCAATATAGTGTACAGGGTCTGAGCTGTTTATCAATATAGTGCACAGGGTCTGAGATGTTCATCAATATAGTGCACAGGGTCTGAGATGTTCATCAATATAGTGCACAGGGTCTGAGATGTTTATCAATATAGTGCACAGAGTCTGAGGTGTTTATCAATATAGTGCACAGTGTCTGAACTGTTTATCAATATACTGTACAGGGTCTGAGATGTTTATCGATATAGTGCACAGAGTCTGAGCTGTTTATCAATATAGTGCACAGGGTCTGAAATATATATCAATATAGTGTACAGGGTCTGAACTGTTTATCAATATAGTGCACAGGGTCTGAGCTGTTTATCAATATCGTGTACAGGGTCTGAACTATTTATCAATATAGTGTTCAGGGTCTGAGCTGTTTATCAATATAGTGTACAGAGTCTGAGCTGTCAATATACTGCAAGGGTTTGAACTGTTTATCAGTACAGCGTACAGGGTCTGAACTGTTTATCAATATAGCATACAGATTATGAACTACTTATCAATATAGTGCACAGCGTCTGAACTGTTTACCAATGTAGTGCACAGACTCTGAGCTGTTCGTCAATATAGTGCACAGGGTCTGAGCTACTTATCAATATAGTGTACAGAGTCAGAGCTGTTTATCAATATAGCATACAGATTCTGAACAACTTATCAATATAGTGCACAGACTCTGAGCTGTTTATCAATATAGTGCACAGGGTCAGAAATGTTTAACAATTTTGTGCACAGGGTCTGAGCTGTTTATCAATATAGTGTACAGAGTCAGAGCTGTTTATCAATATAGTGTACAGGGTCTGAGGTATTTATCAATATAGTGTACAGGGTCTGAGGTATTTATCAATATAGTGCACAGGGTCTGAACTATTTATCAATATAGTGTTCAGGGTCTGTTTATCAATATAGTGTACAGGGTCTGAGCTATTTATCAATATAGTATACAGAGTCTGAGCTGTCAATGTACTGCAAAGATTTGAACTGTTTATCAATACAGCGTACACGGTCTGAACTGTTTATCAATATACTGCACAGGGTAAGAACTGTTTATCAATATAGCATACAGATTATGAACTACTTATCAATATAGTGCACAGACTCTGAGCTGTTTATCAATATAGTGCACAGACTCTGAGCTATTTATCAATATAGTGCACAGGGTCAGAAATGTTTAACAATTTCGTGCACAGGGTTTGAGATATTTATCAATATAGTGCACAGGGACTGAACTGTTTAGCAATATAGTGAATAGAGTCTGAACTGTTCATGAATATAGTGTACAGATTCTGAACTGTTTATCAATATACTGCACTAGGTCTGAACTGTTTATCAATATAGTGTACTGGGTCTGAGCTATTTATCAATATAGTGCACAGAGTCTGAGCTGTTTATCAATATAGTGTACAGAGTCTGAGCTGTTTATCAATATAGTGTACAGGGTCTGAACTGTTTGTCAATGTAGTGCACAGGGTCTGAGCTGTTTATCAATATAGTGTACAGGGTCTGAGCTGTTTATCAATATAGTGTACAGGGTCTGAACTGTTTGTCAATGTAGTGCACAGGGTCTGAGATGTTTATCAATATAGACAATAGACAATAGTTTCAGGTGTAGGCCATTCTGCCCTTCGAGTCTGCACCACCATTCAATATGATCATGGCTGATCCTTAATCAGTATCCTGTTCATGCCTTATCTTCATAACCCTTGATTCCACTATCCTGGAGAGCTCTATCCAACTCTTTCTTAAAAGAATCCAGAAACTGGGCCTCCACTGCCCACTGGGGCAGAGCATTCCACACAGCCACCACTCTCTGGGTGAAGAAGTTTCTCCTCATCTCAATCCTAAATGGTCTACCCTGTATTTTTAAGCTGTGTCCTCTCGTTCGGCACTCACCCATCAGTGGAAACATGTTTCCTGCCTCCAGAATGACCAATCCTTTAATAATCGTATATATCTCAATCATATCCCCTCGCAGTCTTTGATACTGCACAGGGTCAGAACTGTTTATCAATATAGTGCACAGGGTCTGAGCTGTTTACAAATATAGTGACTAGACTCTGTACTGTTTATGAATATATAGTAAACAGATTCTGAACTGTTTATCAATATACTGCAGAGGGTCTGAACTGTTTATCAATATAGTGACTAGAATCAAACTGTTTATGAATATAGTGTACAGATTCTGAATTGTTTATCAATATACTGCACCGGGTCTGAACTCTTTATCAATATAATGTACAGGGGCTAAGCTGTTTATCAATATAGTGCCTGGGGTCTGAACTGTTTCTCAATATATTGTACAGAGAATGAACTGTTTATCAATATAGTGCTCAGGGTCTAAGCTGTTTATCAATATAGCGCACAGGGTCTGAACTGTTTATCAGTACTGTGCACAGGGTCTGAACTGTTTATCAACATTGTGTATAGGGTCTAAGCTGTTTCTCAATATAATGCTCAGGGTCTGAGCTGTTGATCAATATCTTGCACAGAGTCTGAGCTGTTTATCAATATAGTGTGCAGGGTTTGAGATATTTATCAATATAGTGCACAGGGTCTGAACTGATTATCAATATAGTGTGCAGAGTCTGAACTCACAGCGCCTGAGACCCGGGTTCAATTCCCAACTCAGGCGACTGACTGTGTGGAGTTTGCACATTCTCCCTGTGTCTGTGTGGGTTTCCTCCGGGTGCTCCAGTTTCATCCCACAGTCCAAAGATGTGCGGGCCAGGTGAATTGGTCATGCTAAATTGCCCGTAGTGTTAGGTAAGGGGTAAATGTAGGGTATGGGCGGGTTGCGCATCGGTGTGGACTTGTTGGGCCGCAGGGCCTGTACTGCACAGGGTCTGAAATGTTTATCAATATAGTGCACAGGGTCTGAGCTGTTTATCAATATAGAACACAGGGTCTGAAATTTTTATCAATATAGTGTACAGAGTCTTACCTGTTGATCAATATAGTGTGCAGAGTCTGAACTGTTTATCAATATCGTGTACAGGGTCTGTACTGTTTATCAACATAGTGTATAGGGTCTAAGCTGTTTCTCAATATAATGCTCAGGGTCTGAGCTGTTGATCAATATCGTGCACAGAGTCTGAACTGTTTATCAATATAGTGTGCAGGGTTTGAGATATTTATCAATATAGTGCACAGGGACTGCACTGTTTAGCAATATAGTGAATAGAGTCTGAACTGTTCATGAATATAGTGTACAGATTCTGAATTGTTTATCAATATACTGCACTGGGTCTGAACTGTTTATCAATATAGTGCACAGGGTCTGAGCTGTTTATCAGTATAGTGCACAGGGTCTGAACTGTTTATCAATATAGTGTACAGAGAATGAACTGTTTATCAATATAGTGACTAGAGTCTAACTGTTCATGAATATAGTGTACAGATTCTGAATGGTTTATCATTATACTGCACTGGGTCTGAACTGTTTAGCAATATAGTGCACAGAGTCTGAGCTGTTTATCAATATAGTGTGCAGGGTTTGAGATATTTATCAATATAGTGCACAGGGTTTGAATTGTTCATGAATATAGTGTTCAGAGTCTGAACTGTTTATCAATATATTGTACAAGGTTTGAGATATTTATCAAGATAGTATACAGGGTCTGAGCTGTTTATCAATATAGTGTACAGAGTCTGAGATGTTTAACAATATAATGAATAGGAGCTAAACTGTTTATCAATATAGTGCACACGGTCTGAACTGTTTATCAATGTAGCGCACAGACTCTGAGCTGTTTATCAATATAGTGTACAGGGTCTGAACTGTTTATCAATATAGTGAATAGAGTCTGAACTGTTCATGAATATAGTGTACAGATTCTGAATTGTTTATCAATATACTGCACTGGGTCTGAACTGTTTATCAATATAGTGCACAGGGTCTGAACTGTTTATCAATATAGTGAATAGATTCTGAACTGTTCATGAATATAGTGTACAGATTCTGAATTGTTTATCAATATTGTGTACTGGGTCTGAATTGTTTTTCAATATTGTGTACAGAGTCTGAACTGTCGTCAAAGTGTATAGGGTCTGAGTTGTTTCTCAATATAATGCACAGGGTCTGAGCTGTTTATCAATATAGTGTACAGGGTTTGAGATATTTATCAATATAGTGTACAGGATCTGAACTGTTTATCAATATAGTGCACAGGGTTTGAGATATTTATCAATATCGTGTCCAGAGTCTGAGCTGTTTATCAATATAGTGCACAGGGTCTGCACTGTTCCTTAATATCGTGAATAGAGTTTGAGCTGTTTCTCAATATAGTGAATAGAGTCTGAACTAGTTTTGAATATAGTGTACAGGGGCTGAGCTGTTGATCAATATAGTGCACAGGATCTGAGTTGTTTATCAATATACTGCACAGAGTCTGGACTGTTTATCAATATAGTGACTAGAGTCTAACTGTTTATGAATATAGTGTACAGATTCTGAATTGTTTATCAATATACTGCACTGGGTCTGAACTGTTTATCAATATAGTGCACAGGGTCTGAGCTGTTTATCAGTATAGTGCACAGGGTCTGAACTGTTTATCAATATAGTGTACAGAGAATGAACTGTTTATCAATATAGTGACTAGAGTCTAACTGTTCATGAATATAGTGTACAGATTCTGAATGGTTTATCATTATACTGCACTGGGTCTGAACTGTTTAGCAATATAGTGCACAGAGTCTGAGCTGTTTATCAATATAGTGTGCAGGGTTTGAGATATTTATCAATATAGTGCACAGGGTTTGAATTGTTCATGAATATAGTGTTCAGAGTCTGAACTGTTTATCAATATCGTGTACAGGGTCTGTACTGTTTATCAACATAGTGTATAGGGTCTAAGCTGTTTCTCAATATAATGCTCAGGGTCTGAGCTGTTGATCAATATCGTGCACAGAGTCTGAAATGTTTATCAATATAGTGTGCAGGGTTTGAGATATTTATCAATATAGTGCACAGGGACTGCACTGTTTAGCAATATAGTGAATAGAGTCTGAACTGTTCATGAATATAGTGTACAGATTCTGAATTGTTTATCAATATACTGCACTGGGTCTGAACTGTTTATCAATATAGTGCACAGGGTCTGAGCTGTTTATCAGTATAGTGCACAGGGTCTGAACTGTTTATCAATATAGTGTACAGAGAATGAACTGTTTATCAATATAGTGACTAGAGTCTAACTGTTCATGAATATAGTGTACAGATTCTGAATGGTTTATCATTATACTGCACTGGGTCTGAACTGTTTAGCAATATAGTGCACAGAGTCTGAGCTGTTTATCAATATAGTGTGCAGGGTTTGAGATATTTATCAATATAGTGCACAGGGTTTGAATTGTTCATGAATATAGTGTTCAGAGTCTGAACTGTTTATCAATATATTGTACAAGGTTTGAGATATTTATCAAGATAGTATACAGGGTCTGAGCTGTTTATCAATATAGTGTACAGAGTCTGAGATGTTTAACAATATAATGAATAGGAGCTAAACTGTTTATCAATATAGTGCACACGGTCTGAACTGTTTATCAATGTAGCGCACAGACTCTGAGCTGTTTATCAATATAGTGTACAGGGTCTGAACTGTTTATCAATATAGTGAATAGAGTCTGAACTGTTCATGAATATAGTGTACAGATTCTGAATTGTTTATCAATATACTGCACTGGGTCTGAACTGTTTATCAATATAGTGCACAGGGTCTGAACTGTTTATCAATATAGTGAATAGATTCTGAACTGTTCATGAATATAGTGTACAGATTCTGAATTGTTTATCAATATTGTGTACTGGGTCTGAATTGTTTTTCAATATTGTGTACAGAGTCTGAACTGTCGTCAAAGTGTATAGGGTCTGAGTTGTTTCTCAATATAATGCACAGGGTCTGAGCTGTTTATCAATATAGTGTACAGGGTTTGAGATATTTATCAATATAGTGTACAGGATCTGAACTGTTTATCAATATAGTGCACAGGGTTTGAGATATTTATCAATATCGTGTCCAGAGTCTGAGCTGTTTATCAATATAGTGCACAGGGTCTGCACTGTTCCTTAATATCGTGAATAGAGTTTGAGCTGTTTCTCAATATAGTGAATAGAGTCTGAACTAGTTTTGAATATAGTGTACAGGGGCTGAGCTGTTGATCAATATAGTGCACAGGATCTGAGTTGTTTATCAATATACTGCACAGAGTCTGGACTGTTTATCAATATAGTGACTAGAGTCTAACTGTTTATGAATATAGTGTACAGATTCTGAATTGTTTATCAATATACTGCACTGGGTCTGAACTGTTTATCAATATAATGTACAGGGGCTAAGCTGTTTATCAATATAGTGTACAGAGTCTCAGCTGTTTATGAATATAGTGTACAGAGTCTGAGCTGATTATTAATACAGTGCACAGAGTCTAAACTGTTTATCAATATACTGTAGAGTGTTTGAGCTGTTTATCAATATAATGTACAGAGTCTGAGCTATTTTTCAATATAGTGTACAGAGTCTGAGCTGTTTATCAATATAGCATACAGGGTCTGAACTGTTTATCAATATACTGTACAGTGTTTGAGCTGTTTTTCAATATAGTATACAGGGTCTGAGCTGTTTATCAATATAGTGTACACGGTCTGCGCTGCTTATTAATTTAGTGTACAGGGTGTGAGCTGCTTATCAGTATAGTGTACAGGGTCTAAGCTGTTCATCAATAAGGTGTACAGGGTCTGAGCTGTTTATCAATATAGTGTACAAAGTCTGAACTGTTTATCAAGATATTGTACAGGGTGTGAGATATTTATTAACATAGTGCACTGGGTCTGAGCTCTTTATCAATATAGTGCACAGGGTCTGCACTGTTTCTTAATATTGTGAATAGATTTTGAGCTGTTTCTCAATATAGTGAATAGATTCTGAACTAGTTTTGAATATAGTGCACAGGATCTGAGCTGTTTATCAATATACTGCACAGAGTCTGAACTGTTTATCAATGTAGTGTACAGGATCTGAACTGTTTATCAGCATAGTGCACAGGGTCTGAACTGTTTATCAATATAATGAATAGAGTTTGAACTGTTTATCAATAGAGTGTACAGAGTCTGAACTGTTTATCAATATAGTGCACAGGGTTTGAACTGTTTATCAATATAGTGCACAGGATCAGAGCTGTTTATCAATATAGTGTACAGAGTCTGAGCTGCTTATCAATATTGTGTACAAGGTCTGAGCTGTTTATCAATATAGTGCACAGAGTTTGAACTGTTTATCAATATAGTGTTCAGGGTCTGAGCTGCTTATCAATTTTGTGCACAGGGTCTGAGCTGTTTATCAATATAGTGCACAGAAACTGAACTGTTTGTCAATAAGGTGTCCAGGGTCTGAGTTGTTTATCAATATAGTGCACAGGATCAAAGCTGTTTATCAATATAGTGTACAGAGTGTGAGCTGCTTATCAATATTGTGTACAAGGTCTAAGCTGTTTATCAGTATAGTGTACACGGTCTGAGCTGCTTATTAATATAGTGTACAGGGTGTGAGCTGCTTATCAGTATAGTGTACAGATCTGAGCTGTTTATCAATATTGTGTAGAGGGTCTGAGCTGTTTATCAATATAGTGTACAGAGTCTGAACTGTTTATCAAGATATTGTACAGGGTGTGAGATATTTATCAACATAGTGCACTGGATCTGAGCTGTTTATCAATATAGTGCACAGGGTCTGCACTGTTTCTTAGTACCATGAATAGAGTTTGAGCTTTTTCTCAATATAGTGAATAGATTCTGAACTAGTTTTGAATATAGTGCACAGGATCTGAGCTGTTTATCAATATACTGCACAGAGTCTGAAATGTTTATCAATATAATGAATAGAGTTTGAACTGTTTATCAATGGTGTGTATAGGATCTGAACTGTTTATCAATATAGTGCACAGGGTTTGAACTGTTTATCAATATAGTGCACAGGATCAGAGCTGTTAATCAATATAGTGTACAGAGTCTGAGCTGATTATTAATACAGTGCACAGGGTCTGAGCTGTTTATCAATATAGTGTACAGAGTCTGAACTGTTGATCAATATACTGTAGAGTGTTTGAGCTGTTTATCAATATAATGTACAGGGTCTGAGCTGTTCATCAATATAGTGTACAGGGTCTGAGCTGTTTATCAATATCGTGTACAAGATCTGAGCTGATTATTAATACCGTGCACACGGACTGAACTGTTTATCAATGTAGTGCACAGACTCTGAGCTATTTATCAATATAGTGTTCATTTAAGCGGGCATTGGATAGGCATTTGGAAGTTATTGGGCTAGTATAGGTTAGGTAGGACTCGGTCGGCGCAACATCGAGGGCCGAAGGGCCTGTACTGCGCTGTATCCTTCTATGTTCTATGTTCTATGTAGTGTACAGCGTCTGAACTGTTTATCAATATAGTGTACAGGATCTGAACTGTTTATGAATATAGTATACAGAGTCTGAACTGTTGATCAATATCGTGTCCAGGGTCTGATCTGTTTTTCAATACGGTATCCAGGGTCTGAGCTGTTTATCAATATAGTGTACAGAGTCTGAGCTGCTTATCAATATTGTGTACAGGGTCTGAGCTGTTTATCAATATATTTTACAGGGTCTGAGCTGTTTATCAATATAGTGCACTGGGTCTGAGCTGTTTATCAATATACTGCACAGAGTCTGGACTGTTTCTTAATATCGTGAATAGAGATTGAGCTGTTTCTCAATATAGTGAATAGAGTCTGAACTAGTTTTGAATATAGTGTACAGGATTGAGCTGTTTATCAATGTAGTGCACAGAATCAGAGCTGTTTATCAATATAGTGTATAATGTGAGCTGCTTATCAATATTGTGTACAGGGTCTGAGCTGTTAATCAATATAGTGTACAGAGTCTGAACTGTTTATCAATATACTGCACAGGGTCTGAACTGTTTATCAATGTAGCATACAGGTTCTGAACTACTTATCAATATAGTGCACAGAGACTGAACTGTTTATCAATATCGTGTACAAGATCTGAGCTCTTTTTCGATATAGTACACAAGGTCAGAACTGTTTAACAATTTCGTGCATAGGGTCTGAGCTGTTTATCAATATTGTGTACAAGGTCTGAGCTGTTTATCAATATAGTGCACTGGGTCTGAGCTGTTTATCAATATACTGCACAGAGTCTGGACTGTTTCTTAATATCGTGAATAGAGATTGAGCTGTTTCTCAATATAGTGAATAGAGTCTGAACTAGTTTTGAATATAGTGTACAGGGACTGAGCTGTTTATCAATGTAGTGCACAGGATCAGAGCTGTTTATCAATATAGTGTATAATGTGAGCTGCTTATCAATATTGTGTACAAGGTCTAAGCTGTTAAACAATATAGTGTACAGAGTCTCAGCTGTTTATGAATATAGTGCACAGGGTCTGAACTGTTTAACAATATAGTGTACAGAGTCTGAACTGTTGATCAATATCGTGTCCAGGGTCTGATCTGTTTTTCAATACGGTATCCAGGGTCTGAGCTGTTTATCAATATAGTGTACAGAGTCTGAGCTGCTTATCAATATTGTGTACAGGGTCTGAGCTGTTTATCAATATATTTTACAGGGTCTGAGCTGTTTATCAATATAGTGCACTGGGTCTGAGCTGTTTATCAATATACTGCACAGAGTCTGGACTGTTTCTTAATATCGTGAATAGAGATTGAGCTGTTTCTCAATATAGTGAATAGAGTCTGAACTAGTTTTGAATATAGTGTACAGGGATTGAGCTGTTTATCAATGTAGTGCACAGGATCAGAGCTGTTTATCAATATAGTGTATAGGGTGTGAGCTGCTTATCAATATTGTGTACAAGGTCTAAGCTGTTAAACAATATAGTGTACAGAGTCTCAGCTGTTTATGAATATAGTGCACAGGGTCTGAACTGTTTAACAATATAGTGTACAGGGTCTGAACTGTTATCAATATAGTGTACAGAATCTGAACTGTTTGTCAATACGGTATCCAGGGTCTGAGCTGTTTATCAATATCGTGTACAGAGTCTGAGCTGCTTATCAATATTGTGTACAGGGTCTGAGCTGTTTATCAATATTGTGTACAGGGTCTGAGCTGTTTATCAATATAGTATACAGGGTCTGAGCTGTTTATGAATATAGTGTGCAGTGTTTGAGATATTTATCAATATAGTGCACAGGATTTGAATTGTTGATGAATATAGTGTACAGGGTCTGAGCTGTTTATCAATATAGTGCACTGGGTCTGAGCTGTTTATCAATATACTGCACAGAGTCTGGGCTGTTTCTTAATATCGTGAATAGAGATTGAGATGTTTCTCAATATAGTGAATAGAGTCTAAACTAGTTTTGAATATAGTGTACAGGGACTGAGCTGTTTATCAATGTAGTGCACATGATCAGAGCTGTTTATCAATATAGTGTATAGAGTGTGAGCTGCTTATCAATATTGTGTACAAGGTCTAAGCTGTTAATCAATATAGTGTACAGAGTCTCAGCTGTTTATGAATATAGTGTACAGAGTCAGAGCTGATTATTAATACAGTGCACAGGGTCTGAGCTGTTTATCAATATAGTGTACAGAGTCTGAACTGTTTATCAATATACTGTAGAGTGTTTGAGCTGTTTATCAATATAATGTACAGGGTCTGAGCTGTTTTTCAATATAGTGTACAGGGTCTGAACTTCTTATTAATGTAGTGTACAGGGTGTGAGCTGCTTATCAGTATAGTGTACAGAGTCTGAGCTGTTCATCAATATAGTGTACAGGGTCTGAGCTGTTTATCAATATACTGCACAGAGTCTGAACAGTTTATCAATTTTGTGCACAGGCTCTGAACTGTTTATCAATATAGTGTACAGATTCTGAACTACTTATGAATATAGTGCACATGGTCTGAACTGTTTTTCAATATCATGTACAAGATCTGAACTCTTTATCGATATAGTGTACAGAGTCTGAGCTGATTATTAATACAGTGCACAGGGTCTGAAATGTTAATCAATATAGTGTTCAGGGTCTCAGCTGTTTATCAATATAGTGTACAGAGTCTGAGCTGTCTATCAATATACTGCTCAATGTTTACCAGTACAGCGTACAGGGTCTGAAATGTTTATCAATGTAGTGCACAGACTCTGAGCTGTTTATCAATATAGTGTACAGTGTCTGAACTGTTTATCAATATAGTGTACAGGGTCTGAGCTGTTTATCAATATAGTGTACAAGATCTACGCTGTTCATCAATATAGTGAATAGAGTCAGAACTGTTCATGAATATAGTGTACAGATTCTGAATTGTTTTTCAATATACTGCACTGGGTCTGAACTGTTTATCAATACAGTGTACAGGGGCTGAGCTGTTTATCAATATAGTGCCTGGGGTCTGATCTGTTTATCGATATAGTGCTCAGGGTCTGAGCTGTTTATCAATATAGTGCACAGATTCTGAGCTGTTTATCATTATTGTGTACAGGGTCTGAACGGTTTTGCAATATTCTGTACAGGGTCTGAACTGTTTATCAATACAGTGTACAGAGACTTACGTGTTTACCAATATAGAGTGCAGGGTCTGAACTGTTTATCAACATAATGTACAGAGTCTGAACTGTTTATCAATATAATGCGCAGGGTCTGAACTGTTTATCAATATACTACACAGAGTCTGAGCTGTTTATCAATATAGTGTACAGGGTCTGAGCTGCTTATCAATACTCTGTACAGTGTCTGAGCTGCTTATCATTATTGTGTACAGAGAGAGAGCTGTTTATCAATATAGTGTACAGAGTCAGAACTGTTTATCAATATATTGTACAGGGACTGAGGTGTTGATCAATAGAGTGTCCAGGGGCTGAGCTGTTTATCAATATAGTGTATGGGGTCTGATTTGTTTATCAATATAGTGTACAGGGTTTGAGCTGTTTATCAATATAATGTTCATGGTCTGAGCTGTTTATCAATACGGTGCACAGGGTCTGAGCTGTGTATCAGTATAGTGTACAGACTCTGAGGTGTTTTTAAATATAGAGTACAGGGTCTGAGCTGTTTATGAATATCGTGAACAGAATCTGAACTGTTTATCAATATAGAGCACAAGGTCTGAACTGTTTATCAATATAGTGCACAGGGTCTGAGCTGTTTATCAATAAAGTACGCAGGGTCTGAGCTATTTATCAATACATTGCACTGAGTCTGAGCTGTTTATCAATATAGTGCAAAGGGTTTGAACTGTTTAACAATATAGTGTACTGGGTCAAAGCTGTTTATCAATATAGCGTACAGAGTCTGAACTGTTTATCAACATAGTGAACAGGGTCTGAACTGTTTATCATAATTGTGCACAGGGTCTGAGCTGTTTATCAATACAGTGTACAGCGTCTCATCTGTTTATCAATATAGTGTACAGGGTCTGAGCTGTTTATCAATACAGTGTACAGGGTCTGAACTGTTTATCAATATAGTGTACACGGTGTGAGCTGTTTATCAATATCGTGCATAGGATCTGAGCTGTTTATCAATATAGTGTACAGAGTCTGAACTGTTTATCAATATTGTGCACAGGATCTGAGCTGTTTATCAATATTGTGTACAGTGTCTGAGCTGCTTATCATTATTGTGTACAGAGAGAGCTGTTTATCAATATAATGCACACGGTCTGAACTGTTTATCAATATATTTTACAGAGTCTGAGCTGTTTATCAATATAGTGTACAGGGTCTGAATTGTTTATCAATGTAGTGCACAGGGTCTGAATTGTTTGCCAATATAATGCGCAGGGTCTGAGCTGTTTATCAATGTAGTGTACAGGGTCTGAGCTGTTTATCAATACAGTGTACAGAGTCTGAACTGTTTATCAATATAGTGCACAGGATCTGAACTGTTTATCAATATACTGCACAGGATCTGAACTGTTTATCAATATAGTGTACACGGTGTGAGCTGTTTATCAATATCGTGCACAGGATCTGAGCTGTTTATCAATATAGTGTACAGGGTCTGAGCTGCTTATCAGTACAGTGTACAGAGTCTGAACTGTTTATCAATATAGTGTACAGGATCTGAACTGTTTGTCAATATACTGCACAGGGTCTGAACTGTTTATCAATATAGTGTACAGAGTCTGAACTGTTTATCAATATCGTGTACAGGGTCTGTGCTGTTTATCAACATAGTGTTTAGAGTCTAAGCTGTTTCTCAATATAATGCTCAGGGTCTGAGCTGTTGATCAATATCGTGCACAGAGTCTGAGCTGTTTATCAATATAGTGTGCAGGGTTTGAGTCTGAACTTTTTATCAAAATAGCGTATAGAGTCAGAGCTGTTTATCTATATAGTGTACAGTGTGTGAGCTGTTTATCAATACAGTGTACAAGGTCTGAGCTGTTTATCAAAATGGTGTACAAGGTCTGAGCTGCTTATCAATAGAATGTACAGAGTCAGAGCTGTTTATCAATATAGTGCACAGAGTCTGAGCTGTTTATCAATATAGTGTACAGGGTCTGAGCTGTTTATCAATATACTGCACAGGGTCTGAATTTTATTAATATAGTGCACAGAGTCTGAGCTGTTTTATCAATTTTGTGCACAGGGTCTAGACTGTTTATCAATATAGTGTACATGGTCTGAGCTGTTTATCAATATAGTGCACAGGATCTGAGCTGTTTATCAATGCAGTGTTCAGAGTCTGAACTGTTTATCAATATAGTGCACAAGGTCAGAACTGTTTAACAATTTCGTGCACAGGGTCAGAGCTGTTTGTAAATATACTGAAAAGAGTCTGAACTGTTTATGAATGTGGTGTACAGAGTCTGAGCTGTTTATCAATATAGTGCACAGGGATTGAACTGTTTATCAATATAGTGAACAGAGTCTGAACTGTTTCTCAATACAGCGTACAGTGTCTGCACTGTTTATCAATATAGTGTACAGGGGCTGAGCTGTTTATCAATATAGTGTACAGAGTCTGAACTATTTATCAATGTAGTGTACAGGGTCTGAAGTGTTTATCAATATTGAAAATAGACAATACGTTCAGGTGTAGGCCATTCTGCCCGACAAGCCTGCACCACCATTCAATATGATCATGGCTGATCCTTAATCAGTATCCTGTTCATGCCTTATCTCCATAACCCTTGATTCCACTATCTTTGAGAGCTCTCTCCAACTCTTTCTTAAAGGAATCCAGAAACTGGGCCTCCACTGCCCTCTGGGGCAGAGCATTCCACACAGCCACCACTCTCTGGGTGAAAAGAGTTTCTCCTCATCTCAATCCTAAATGGTCTACCCCGTATTTTTAAGCTGTGTCCTCTCATTCGGCACTCACCCATCAGTGGAAACATGTTTCCTGCCTCCAGAGTGTCCTAACCTTTAATAATCTTGTATATTTCAATCATATTCCCTCGCATTCTTTGATACTGCACAGGGTCAGAACTGTTTATCAATATAGTGCATAAGATCTGAACTGTTTATCAGTTTAGTGTTCAGGGTCTGAACTGTTTATCAATATAATGTCCAGGGTCTGAACTGTTTCTCAATATACTGCACAGGATCTGAAATGTTTATCAGTTTAGTGTTCAGGGTCTGAACTGTTTCTCAATATAGTGTACAGTGTCTGCGCTGTTTATCAATATAGTGTACAGGGGCTGAGCTGTTTACCAATAGAGTGTCCAGGGGCTGAGCTGTTTATCAATATAGTGCACAGGGTCTGAACTGTTTATCAATATAGTGTACAGAGTCTGAACTGTTTATCAATATAGTGTACAGTGTCTGCGCTGTTTATCAATATAGTGTACAGGGGCTGAGCTGTTTATCAATAGAGTGTCCAGGGGCTGAGCTGTTTATCAATATAGTGCACAGGGTCTGAACTGTTTATCAATATAGTGTACAGAGTCTGAACTGTTTCTCAATATAGCGTACAGTGTCTGCGCTGTTTATCAATATAGTGTACAGGGGCTGAGCTGTTTATCAATAGAGTGTCCAGGGGCTGAGCTGTTTATCAATATAGTGTATGGGGTCTGATTTGTTTATCAATATAGTGTACAGGGTTTGAGCTGTTTATCAATATAATGTTCATGGTCTGAGCTGTTTATCAATACGGTGCACAGGGTCTGAGCTGTGTATCAGTATAGTGTACAGACTCTGAGGTGTTTTTAAATATAGAGTACAGGGTCTGAGCTGTTTATGAATATCGTGAACAGAATCTGAACTGTTTATCAATATAGAGCACAAGGTCTGAACTGTTTATCAATATAGTGCACAGGGGCTGAGCTGTTTATCAATAAAGTACGCAGGGTCTGAGCTATTTATCAATACATTGCACTGAGTCTGAGCTGTTTATCAATATAGTGCAAAGGGTTTGAACTGTTTAACAATATAGTGTACTGGGTCAAAGCTGTTTATCAATATAGCGTACAGAGTCTGAACTGTTTATCAACATAGTGAACAGGGTCTGAACTGTTTATCATAATTGTGCACAGGGTCTGAGCTGTTTATCAATACAGTGTACAGGGTCTGAACTGTTTATCAATATAGTGTACACGGTGTGAGCTGTTTATCAATATCGTGCATAGGATCTGAGCTGTTTATCAATATAGTGTACAGAGTCTGAACTGTTTATCAATATTGTGCACAGGATCTGAGCTGTTTATCAATATTGTGTACAGTGTCTGAGCTGCTTATCATTATTGTGTACAGAGAGAGAGCTGTTTATCAATATAATGCACACGGTCTGAACTGTTTATCAATATATTTTACAGAGTCTGAGCTGTTTATCAATATAGTGTACAGGGTCTGAATTGTTTATCAATGTAGTGCACAGGGTCTGAATTGTTTGCCAATATAATGCGCAGGGTCTGAGCTGTTTATCAATGTAGTGTACAGGGTCTGAGCTGTTTATCAATACAGTGTACAGAGTCTGAACTGTTTATCAATATAGTGCACAGGATCTGAACTGTTTATCAATATACTGCACAGGATCTGAACTGTTTATCAATATAGTGTACACGGTGTGAGCTGTTTATCAATATCGTGCACAGGATCTGAGCTGTTTATCAATATAGTGTACAGGGTCTGAGCTGCTTATCAGTACAGTGTACAGAGTCTGAACTGTTTATCAATATAGTGTACAGGATCTGAACTGTTTGTCAATATACTGCACAGGGTCTGAACTGTTTATCAATATAGTGTACACGGTGTGAGCTGTTTATCAATATCGTGCACAGGATCTGAGCTGTTTATCAATATAGTGTACAGTGTCTGAGCTGCTTATCAATATACTGTACAGAGTGTGAGCTGTTTATCAATATTGTGTACAGTGTCTGAGCTGCTTATCATTACTGTGTACAGAGAGAGAGCTGTTTATCAATATAGTGTACAGAGTCAGAACTGTTTATCAATATATTGTACAGAGTCTGAGCTGTTTATCGATATAGTGGACAGGGTCTGAACTGTTTCTCAATATAGCGTACAGTGTCTGCGCTGTTTATCAATATAGTGTCCAGGGGCTGAGCTGTTTATCAATATAGTGTACGGGGTCTGATTTGTTTATCAATATAGTGTACAGGGTTTGAGCTGTTTATCAATATAATGTTCATGGTCTGAGCTGTTTATCAATATGGTGCACAGGGTCTGAGCTGTGTATCAGTATAGTGTACAGACTCTGAGGTGTTTTTAAATATAGAGTACAGGGTCTGAGCTGTTTATGAATATCGTGAACAGAATCTGAACTGTTTGTCAATATAGAGCACAAGGTCTGAACTGTTTATCAATATAGTGCACAGGGTCTGAGCTGTTTATCAATAAAGTACGCAGGGTCTGAGCTATTTATCAATACATTGCACTGAGTCTGAGCTGTTTATCAATATAGTGCAAAGGGTTTGAACTGTTTAACAATATAGTGTACTGGGTCAGAACTGTTTATCAATATAGTGTACAGAGTCTGAACTGTTTATCAATATAGAATGCAGAGTCTGAACTGTTTATCAATATAGTGTACAGGGTCTGAACTGTTTATCAATATAGTGTACAGAGTCTGAACTGTTTATCAATATAGAATGCAGAGTCTGAACTGTTTATCAATATAGTGCACAGGGTGTGAGCTGCTTCTCATTATAGTGTGCAGAGAAAGAGCTGTTTATCAATATAGTGTACAGAGTCAGAACTGTTTATCAATATATTGTACAGAGTCTGAGCTGTTTATTAATATAGTGGACAGGGTCTGAACTGTTTATCAATATCGTGTACAGAGTCTGAACTGTTTATCATATTAATGAACAGAGTCTGAATTTTATTAATATTGTGTACAGGGTCTGAGCTGTTTATTGATACAGCGCAAAGGGTCTGAACTGCTTATCAATATAGTGTCCAGGGTCTGAGCTGTTTAGCAATATAGTGTACAGAGTCTGAGCTGTCTATCAATATAGTGTACAGGGTCTGAAATGTCTATCAATATACTGCACAGGGTTTGAAATGTTTATCAGTACAGCGTACAGGGTCTGAAATGTTTATCAATATAATGAACAGAGTCTGAACTTTTTATCAAAATAGCGTATAGAGTCAGAGCCGTTTATCAATATAGTGTACAGTGTCTGAACTGTTTATCAATATAGTGTACAGGGTCTGAGCTATTTATCAATATACTGTACAGAGTCTGAACTGTTTATCAATATCGTGGACAAGATCTAAGCTCTTTATCGATATAGTACACACGGTCTGAACTGTTTATCAATATAGTGTACACGGTGTGAGCTGTTTATCAATATCGTGCACAGGATCTGAGCTGTTTATCAATATACTGTACAGAGTCTGAGCTGTTTATCAATATTGTGTACAGTGTCTGAGCTGCTTATCATTATTGTGTACAGAGAGAGAGCTGTTTATCAATATAGTGTACAGAGTCAGAACTGTTTATCAATATATTGTACAGGGTCTGAGCTGTTTTTCAATTTCGTGCACAGGGTCTGAGCTGTTTATCGATATAGTGCACAGGGTCTGAACAGTTTATCAATATAGTGCAAAGGGTTTGAACTGTTTATCAATATAGTGCACAGGGTCTGAGCTGCTTATCATTATAGTGTACAGAGAGAGAGCTGTTTATCAATGTAGTATACAGAGTCTGCACTGTTTATCAATATATTGTACAGAGTCTCAGCTGTTTATCGATATAGTGCACAGGGTCTGAACTGTTTATCAATATAGTGTACAGAGTCTGAACTGTTTATCAATATAGAATGCAGAGTCTGAACTGTTTATCAATATAGTGTACAGGGTCTGAACTGTTTATCATATTAATGAATAGAGTCTGAATTTTATTAATATAGTGCACAGGGTCTGAGCTGTTTATCAATATAGTGTACAGAGTCTGAGCTGTCTATCAATATAGTGTACAGGGTCTGAAATGTCTATCAATATACTGCACAGGGTTTGAAATGTTTATCAGTACAGCGTACAGGGTCTGAAATGTTTATCAATATAGCTCACAGGGTCTGAGCTGTTAATCAATATAGTGTAAAGGTCTGAGCTGTTTATCAATACAGTGCACAGGGTTTGAACCGTTAATCAATATAGTGTTCAGGGTCTGAGCAGTTAATCAATATAGTGTACAGAATCTGAACTATTTACCAATATAGTGTACAGGGTTGACGTGTTTATCAATAATTTGCACAGGATCTGAGCTGTTTATCAATACAGTGTCCAGAGTCTGAGCTGTTTATCAATATAGTGTACATACTCTGAGCTGCTTATCAATAAAGTGTACAGGGTCTGAGCTGTTTATCAATATAGTGTACAAGGTCTGAGCTGTTTATCAATACAATGCACAGGGTCTGAACTGTTAACCAATACAGTGCACAGGGTCTGAACTGTTAATTAATATAGTGTTCAGGGTCTGAGCTGTTTATCAATAAATAGTACAGAATTTGACCTGTTTATCACAATATTGTACAGGGTCTGAGTTGTTTATCAAGATAGTGTACAGAGTCTGAACTGTTTATCAATATAATGCGCAGGGTCTGAACTGTTTATCAATATACTACACAGAGTCTGAGGTGTTTATCAATATAGTGTACAGTGTCTGAGCTGTTTATCAACATAGTGCACAGGGTCTGAACTGTTTATCAATATAGTACACAGAGTCTGAGGTGTTTATCAATTTAGTGTACAGGGTCTGAGCTCTTCATCAATATAGTGCACAGGGTCTGAGCAGTTTATCAATATAGACAATAGACAATAGTTTCAGGTGTAGGCCATTCTGCCCTTCGAGTCTGCACCACCATTCAATATGATCATGGCTGATCCTTAATTAGTATCCTGTTCATGCCTTATCTTCATAACCCTTGATTCCACTATCCTGGAGAGCTCTATCCAACTCTTTCTTAAAAGAATCCAGAAACTGGGCCTCCACTGCAGAGCATTCCACACAGCCACCACTCTCTGGGTGAAGAAGTTTCTCCTCATCTCAATCCTAAATGGTCTACCCCGTATTTTTAAGCTGTGTCCTCTCATTCGGCACTCACCCATCAGTGGAAACATGTTTCCTGCCTCCAGAATGACCAATCCTTTAATAATCTTATATATCTCAGTCATATCCCCTCGCAGTCTTCAAAACTGCACAGGTTCTGAACTGTTTATCAATATAGTGCATAAGATCTGAACTGTTTATCAATATAGTGCATAAGATCTGAACTGTTTATCAATAGAGTGCCCAGGGTCTGAACTGTTTATCAATATAGTGTACAGAGACTTACGTGTTTACCAATATAGAGTGCAGGGTCTGAACTGTTTATCAACATAATGTACAGAGTCTGAACTGTTTATCAATATAGTGTACACGGTGTGAGCTGTTTATCAATATCGTGCACAGGATCTGAGCTGTTTATCAATATAGTGTACAGGGTCTGAGCTGCTTATCAATACTCTGTACAGTGTCTGAGCTGCTTATCATTATTGTGTACAGAGAGAGAGCTGTTTATCAATATAGTGTACAGAGTCAGAACTGTTTATCAATATATTGTACAGGGACTGAGGTGTTGATCAATATACTGCAGTGGGTCTGAAATGTTTATCAATATAGTGCACAGGTTATGAGCTGTTTATCAATATAGAGTTCAGGATCTCAGCTGTTTATCAATACAGCGTACAGGGTCTGAGCGGTTTATCAATATAGTGTCCAGGATCTGAGTTGTTTATCAATACAGTGTACAGGGTCTGAACCGTTTATCAATATAATGCACAGAGTCTGAACAATTGATCAATATAGTGTACAGGGCCTCAGCTGTTTATCAGTAACGTGCATAGAGTCTGAGGTTCTTATCAATATAGAGTACAGGATCTGAACTGTTTATCAAAATAGTGCACAGGATCTGAGTTGTTTATCAATATAGTGTCCAGAGTCTGAGCTGCTGATCAATAAAGTGTACAGGGTCTGAGCTGTTTCTCAATATAGTGCACAGGTTCTGAACTGTTTATCAGTATAGTACACAGGGTCTGAACTGTTTATCAATATAGTGTACAGAGTCTGAACTGTTTATCAATATAGTGAATTGAGTCTGACCTGTTTATCAATAAAATGTTCAGAGACTGAACTGTTTATCAATTTAGTGCACAGGGTCTGAACTGTTTATCAATATAGTGTACAGAGTCCAAGGTGTTCACGAATATAGTGTACAGGGGCTGAGCTGTTTCTCACTATAGTGCACAGGTTCTGAACTGTTTATCAGTATAGTACGCAGGGTCTGAACTGTTTATCAATATAGTGTACAGAGTCTGAGGTGTTTATCAATATAGTGTATAGTGTCTGAGGTGTTTATCAATATAGTGTACAGGGTCAGAACTATTTATGAATATAATGTACAGAGTCTGAGCTGTTTATCATTACAGTGTACAGGATCTGAAGTGTTTATCAATATAGTGTACAGGGTCTGAACTATTTATCAATATAGTGCATAGGATTTGAACTGTTTATCAATATAATCTACAGAGTCTGAGCTGCTTATCAATATAGTGTACAGAGTCTGAACTGATTATTAATACAGTGCACAGGGTCTGAACTGTTAATCAATACAGTGTTCAGGGTCTGAGCTGTTAATCAATAGAGTGTACAGGGTCTGAACTGTTTATCAATATAGTGCACAAGGTCTGAACTATTTATAAATATAGTGCACAGCATCTGACCTGTTTATCAATAAACTGAACAGAGTTTCAACTGTTTATCAATATAGTGCACAGGGTCTGAATTGTTTATCAATATAGTGCACAGAGTCTAAACTATTGATCAATATAGTGTACAGAGTGTGAGCTGCTTATCAATATAGTGTACAGAGTCTGCGGTTTTTATCAATATAGCGTACAGGATCTGAACTGTTTATCAATATAGTGCACAGGATCTGAGCTGTTTATCAATATAGTGCACAGGGTCTGCACTGTTTCTTAATATAGTGTACAGGGTCTGAACAGTTCATCAATATAGTACATTATAGTCTGAACTGTTTATGAATATATTGTACAGGGTCTGAACGGGTTATCAATATCGTGTACATAGTCTGAGCTCTTTATCAATATAGTGCACAGGGTCTGAACTGTTTATCAATATAGTGTACAGGTTTTGAGCTGTTAATCAATATAGTGCACAGGGTCTGCACTGCTCCTTCATATAGTGAATAGAGTCTGAACTGTTTATGAATATAGTGTACAGAGTCTGAGCTGTTTATCAATAGCGTGTACAGGGGCTGAGCTGTTTATCAATATAGTGCACAGGGTCTGAACTGTTTATCAATGTATTGTACTGGGTCTGAGATATTTGTCAATATAGTGCACAGAGTCTGAACCGTTTATCAATATCGTGTACATAGTCTGAGCTCTTTATCAATATAGTGCACAGGGTCTGAACTGTTTATCAATATAGTGTACAGGTTTTGAGCTGTTAATCAATATAGTGCACAGGGTCTGCACTGCTCCTTCATATAGTGAATAGAGTCTGAACTGTTTATGAATATAGTGTACAGAGTCTGAGCTGTTTATCAATAGCGTGTACAGGGGCTGAACTGTTTATCAATATAGTGTACAGAGTCTGAACTGTTTATCAATGTATTGTACTGGGTCTGAGATATTTGTCAATATAGTGCACAGAGTCTGAACCGTTTATCAATATAGTGTACAGAGGCTGAACTGTTTATCAATATAGTGCACAGGGTCTGCACTGTTTCTTAATATAGTGTACAGGGTCTGAACAGTTCATCAATATAGTACAAAGAGTCTGAACTGTTTATGAATATAGTGTACAGGGGCTGAGCTGTTTATCAATATAGTGTACAGAGTCAGACCTGTCTATCAATATAGTGTACAGAGTCTGAGCTGTTTATCAACATAGTGTACAGGGGTCTGAGCTGTTTATCAATATAGTGCACAGGGTCTGTACTGTTTATTAATATAGTACACAGAGTCTGAGCTGTTTATCAATATAGTGTAAGGGGCTGAACTGTTTATTAACATAATGTACAGAGTCTGAACTGTTTATTAATATTATGTACAGAATCGGAGGAGTTTATCAATATAGTGTACGCAATCTGAACTATTTATCAATATAGCGTATAGGGTCTGAGCTGTATATCAATATAGTGCACAGGGTCTGAACTGGTTGTCAATATAGTGTACAGAGTCCAAGGTGTTTACCAATATAGTGTAAGGGGCTGATCTGTTTATCAACATAATCTACAGAGTCTGAATATTTTATCAATATCGAGTACAGAATCAGAGGTGTTATCAATATAGTGCACAGGGTCTGAGCTGTTAATCAATATAGTGTAAAGGTCTGAGCTGTTTATCAATACAGTGCACAGGGTTTGAACTGTTAATCAATATAGTGTTCAGGGTCTGAGCTGTTTATCAATATAGTGTACAGAATCTGAACTGTTTACCAATATAGTGTACAGGGTCTGACGTGTTTATCAATAATTTGCACAGGATCTGAGCTGTTTATCAATATAGTGTACATACTCTGAGGTGCTTATCAATAAAGTGTACAGGGTCTGAGCTGTTTATCAACATAGTGTACAAGGTCTGAGCTGTTTATCAATACAAGGCACAGGGTCTGAACTGTTAACCAATACAGTGTACAGGGTCTGAACTGTTAATTAATATAGTGTTCAGGGTCTGAGCTGTTTATCAATAAAATGTACAGAATCTGAACTGTTTATCAATATAGTGTACAGGATCTGAGTTGTTTATCAAGATAGTGCGCAGGGACTGAACTGTTTATCAATATAGTACAAAGAGTCTGAGGTGTTTATCAATTTAGTGTACAGGGTCTGAGCAGTTTATCAATATAGACAATAGACATTAGGTGCAGGTGTAGGCCATTCTGCCCGACAAGCCTGCACCACCATTCAATATGATCATGGCTCATCCTTAATCAGTATCCTGTTCCTGCCTTATCTCCATAACCCTTGATTCCACTATCTTTGAGAGCTCTCTCCAACTCTTTCTTAAATGAATCCAGAGACTGGGCCTCTACTGCCCTCTGGGGCAGAGCATTCCACACAGCCACCACTCTCTGGGTGAAGAAGTTTCTCCTCATCTCAATCCTAAATGGTCTACCCTGTATTTTTAAGCTGTGTCCTCTCGTTCGGCACTCACCATCAGTGGAAACATGTTTCCTGCCTCCAGAATGACCAATCCTTTAATAATCTTATATATCTCAATCATATCCCTTTACAGTCTTCGATACTGCACAGGTTCTGGACTGTTTATCAATATAGTGCATAAGATCTGAACTGTTTATCAATATAGTGTACAGGGTCTGAACTGTTTATCAATATAATGTACAGAGTCTGAGGTGTTGATCAATATACTGCAGTGGGTCTGAAATGTTTATCAATATAATGCACAGGGTCAGAGGTGTTTATTAATATAGTGTACAGGTTATGAGCTGTTTATCAATATAGAGTTCAGGATCTCAGCTGTTTATCAATACAGCGTACAGGGTCTGAACTGTTTATCAATATAGTGTACAGAGTCTGAGCTGCTTATCAATGTAGTGTACAGAGTTTGACCTGTCTATCAATATACTGCACAGGGTTTGAACTGTTTATCAATACAGCGTATAGGGTCTGCACTGTTTAGCATTATAATGAATAGAGTCTGAACTGTTTATCAAAATAGTGTACAGGATCTGAGCTGTTTATCAATATTGTGTACAGGGTCTGAGCTGTTTATCAATATACTGCACAGGGTTTGAACTGTTTATCAATATACTGCACAGGGTCTGAGCTGTTTATCAATATACTGAACAGGGTCTGAACTGTTTATCAATATACTGCAGAGGTTCTGAGCTGTTTATCAATTTTCTGCACAGGGTCTGAGCTGTTTATCAATATAGTGTACAGAGTCTGAGCTGTTTATCAATATAGTGTACAAGGTCTGAGCAGTTTATCAATATAGTGTCCAGGATCTGAGTTGTTTATCAATACAGCGTACAGGGTCTGAACCGTTTATCAATATAGTGCACAGAGTCTGAACAATTGATCAACGTCGTGTACAGGGCCTCAGCTGTTTATCAGTATCGTGCATAAGAGTCTGTGGTTTTTATCAATATAAAGTACAGGATCTGAACTGTTTATCAATATAGTGCACAGGATCTGAGCTGTTTATCAATACAGTGTCCAGAGTCAGAGCTGCTGATCAATAAAGTGTACAGGGTCTGAGCTGTTTTTCAATATAGTGTACAAGGTCAAAGCTGTTTCTCAATATAGTGCACAGGTTCTGAACTGTTTATCAATATAGTGCACAGGGTTTGAACTGTTTATCAATATAGTGTACAGAGTCTGAACTGTTTTTCAATATAGTGAATTGAGTCTGACCTGTTTATCAATAAAATGTTCAGAGTCTGAACTGTTTATCAATTTAGTGCACAGGTTCTGAACTGTCTATCAATATAGTGCCCAGGGTCTGAACTTTTTATCAATATAGTGTACAGAGTCCAAGGTGTTCACGAATATAGTGCACAGGGGCTGAGCTGTTTATCAATATCATGTACAGAATCGGACGTGTTTATCAATATACTGCACAGGGTCAGATCTGTGTATCAATATAGTGTACAGAGTCTGAGGTGTTTATTAATATAGTGTACAGGGTCAGAACTATTGATGATTATAATGTACAGAGTCTGAACTGTTTATCATTTCAGTGTACAGGTTCTGAAGTGTTTATCAATATAGTGTACAGGGTCTGAATTATTTATCAATATAGTGCACAGGATCTGAGCTGCTTATCAATATAGTGTACAGAGTCTGAACTAATTATTAATACAGTGCACAGGGTCTGAACTGTTAATCAATATAGTGTTCAGGGTCTGAACTGTTTGTCAATAAGGTGTCCAGGGTCTGAACTGTTTATCAATAGAGTGCACAAGGTCTGAACTATTTATCAATATAGTGCACTGCGTCTGACCTGTTTATCAATAAAGTGAACTGAGTCTGAGCTGTTTATCAATATAGTGTACAGGCTCAGAACTATTTATCAATATAATGTACAGAGTCTGAACTGTTTATCATTACAGTGTACAGAGTCTGAGCTCTTTATCAATATAGTGCACAGCGTCTGAACTGTTTATCAATATAGTGCACAGGGTCTGAACTGTTTATAAATATAGCGTACAGATTCTGAACTGATTATCAATATAGTGTACATCGTCTGAGCTGTTTATCAATATAGTGTACAGGGTCTCAGCTGTCTATCAATATACTGCACAGAGTCTGAACTGTTCATCAATACAGCGTACAAGGACTGAACTGTTTATCAATATAATGCACAGGATCTGAGCTGCTTATCAATATAGTGTACAGGGTCTGAGCTGTTTATCAATATAGTATACAGAGTCTCAGCTGTTTATCAATAAAGTGTACAGGGTCTGATCTGTTTATCAATATAGTGTACAGGGTCTGAACTGTTGATCAATGCAGTGCACAGGGTCTGAACTTTTTATCAATGTAATGCACAGGGTCTGAACTCTTTATCAATATAGTGTACAGGGTCTGAGCTGTTTATCAATAGAGTGTACAGGGTCTGAACCATTTATCAAGATCATGTACAGAATCCGAGGTGTTTATCAATATACTGCACAGAGTCTGAACTGTTTATCAATATAATGTATAGAGTCTGAGCTGTTCATCAATACAGTGTACAGGCTCTGAACTGTTTATCAGTATATTGCACAGGGTCTGAAGTGTTTATCAATATAGTGTGAAGGATCTGAGGTATTTATCAATATTGTGTACAGAGTCTGAGCTGATTATTAATGCAGTGCACAAGGTCTGAACTGTTTATCGATATAGTGTCCAGAGTCTGAGCTGTTTATCAATATAGTGCACAGGGTCTGAACTCTTTATCAATATAGTGTACAGAGTTTGAGCTGATTATTAATACAGTGTACATGGTCTGATCTGTTAATCAATGTAGTGTTCAGGGTTTGAGCTGTTTATCAATATAGTGTACAGGGTCTGAACTGTTTATCAATATAGTGCACCAGGTCTAAACTATTTATCAATATAGTGTACAGAGTTTGAGCTGTTTATCAATATAGTGCACAGGGTCTGACCTGTTTATCAATAAAGTGTACAGGGTCTGATCTGTTTATCAATATATTGCACAGGGTCTGAATTGTTTATCAGTATAGTGTACAGGGTCTGAACTGTTGATCAATACAGTGTACAGGGTCTGAATCGTTGATCAATATAGTGTACAGGGTCTGAACTGTTGATCAATACAGTGCACAGAGTCTGAACTGTTTATCAATATAGACAATAGATGTTAAGTGCAGGTGGAGGCCATTCTGCCCTTTGAGCCTGCAGCACCATTCAATATGATCATGGCTGATCCTTAATCAGTATCCTGTTCCTGCCTTATCTTCATAACCCTTGATTCCACTATCCTGGAGAGCTCTATCCAACTCTTTCTTAAATGAATCCAAAGACTGGGCCTCCACTGCCCTCTGGGGCAGAGCATTCCACACAGCCACCACTCTCTGGGTAAAGAGGTTTCTCCTCATCTCAATCCTAAATGGTCTGAACTATTTATCAATATAGTGCACAGGGTCTGACCTGTTTATCAATAAAGTGTACAGGGTCTGATCTGTTTATCAATATAGTGTACAGGGTCTGAACTGTTGATCATTGCAGTGCACAGGGTCTGAACTTTTTATCAATGTAATGCACAGGGTCTGAACTCTTTATCAATATAGTGTACAGGGTCTGAACTGTTTATCAATATCATGTACAGAATCGGAGGTGTTTATCAATATACTGCACAGAGTCTGAAATGTTTATAAATATAGTGTATAGAGTCTGAGCTGTTCATCAATACAGTGTACAGGCTCTGAACTGTTTATCAATATATTGCACAGGGTCTGAAGTGTTTATCAATATAGTGTGAAGGATCTGAGGTATTTATCAATATTGTGTACAGAGTCTGAGCTGATTATTAATGCAGTGCACAAGGTCTGAACTGTTTATCGATATAGTGTCCAGAGTCTGAGCTGTTTATCAATATAGTGCACAGGGTCTGAACTCTTTATCAATATAGTGTACAGAGTCTGAGCTGATTATTAATACAGTGCACATGGTCTGATCTGTTAATCAATGTAGTGTTCAGGGTTTGAGCTGTTTATCAATATAGTGTACAGGTTCTGAACTGTTTATCAATAAAGTGTACAGGGTCTGATCTGTTTATCAATATATTGCACAGGGTCTGAATTGTTTATCAGTATAGTGTACAGGGTCTGAACTGTTGATCAATACAGTGTACAGGGTCTGAGCTGTTTATCAATATAGTGTACAGGGTCTGAAGTGTTTGTCAATATCGTGTACAGGGTCTGAACTGTTTATCAATATAGTGTACAGGGTCTGAACTGTTGATCACTACAGTGCACAGAGTCTGAACTGTTTATCAATATAATGCACAGAGTCTGAACTGTTTATCAATATAGACAATAGACGTTAAGTGCAGGTGGAGGCCATTCTGCCCTTTGAGCCTGCACCACCATTCATTATGATCATGGCTGATCCTTAATCAGTATCCTGTTCCTGCCTTATCTCCATAACCCTTGATTCCACTATCCTGGAGAGCTCTATCCAACTCTTTCTTAAATGAATCCAAAGACTGGGCCTCCACTGCCCTCTGGGGCAGAGCATTCCACACAGCAACCACTCTCTGGGTAAAGAAGTTTCTCCTCATCTCAATCCTAAATGGTCTACCCTGTATTTTTAAGCTGTGTCCTCTTGTTCGCACTCACCCATCAGTGGAAACATGTTTCCTGCCTCCAGAATGTCCAATCCTTTAATAATCTGATATGTCTCAATCATATCACCTCGCAGTCTTCGATACTGCACAGGTTCTGAACTGTTTGTCAATTTAGTGTTCAGGGTCTGAACTGTTTATCAATATCGTGTACAGAATCGGATGTGTTTCTCAATATACTGAAGAGGGTCAGAACTGTTTATCAATTTGATGTACAGAGTCTGAGGTGTTAATCATTATAGTGCACAGGGTCTGAACAGTTTATCAATATAGTGTACAGACTCTGAGCTGCTTATCAATAAAGTGTACAGGGTCTGAGCTGCTTATCAATAAAGTGTACAGGGTCTGAGCTGTTTATCAATATAGTGGTCAAGGTCTGAGCTGTTTATCAATACAATGCACAGCGTCTGAGCTGTTTGTCAATATAGTGTACAAGGTCAGAGCTGTTTATCAATACAGTGCACAGGGTCTGAACTGTCAATCAATATAGCATTCAGGGTCTGAGCTGTTTATCAATATCGTGTACAGAATCTGAACTGTTTATCAATGT
Source organism: Hemiscyllium ocellatum (assembly GCF_020745735.1). Taxonomy (NCBI): domain Eukaryota; kingdom Metazoa; phylum Chordata; class Chondrichthyes; order Orectolobiformes; family Hemiscylliidae; genus Hemiscyllium; species Hemiscyllium ocellatum. The sequence continues at coordinate 5,035,127 of NC_083422.1, read as the reverse complement.
AGTGCACAGGATCCTGAACTGTTTATCAATATAGTGTACAGCATCTGAGCTATTTATCAATATAGACAATAGACATTAGGTACAGGTGTAGGCCATTCTGCCCTTCGAGCCTGCACCACCATTCAATATGATCATGGCTGATCCTTAATCAGTATCCTGTTCATGCCTTATCTCCATAGCCCTTGATTCCACAATCCTTGAGAGCTCTATCCAAGTCTTTCTTAAATGAATCCAGAGACTGGGCCTCCACTGCCCTCTGGGGCAGAGCATTCCACACAGCCACCACTCTCTGGGTGAAGAAGTTTTTCCTCATATCAATCCTAAATGGTCTACCCTGTATTTTTAAGCTGTGTCCTCTCGTTCGGCACTCACCCATCAGTGGAAACATCTTTCCTGCCTCCAGAATGACCAATCCTTTAATAATCTTATATATCTCAATCATATCCCTTTACAGTCTTCGATACTGCACAGGTTCTGGACTGTTTGTCAATATAGTGCATAAGATCTGAACTGTTTATCAATTTAGTGCACAGGGTCTGAACAGTTTATCAATATAGTGTACAGAGTCTGAGGTTTTTATCAATATACTGCAGAGGGTCTGAAATGTTTATCAATATAGTGCACAGGGTCTGTGGTGTTTACTAATATAGTGTACAGGATCTGAGCTGTTTGTCAATATAGTGTACAGGATCTGAGCTGTTTATCAATATAGTGCACAGGGTCTGAGCTGCTTATCAATATAGTGAATAGAGTCTGAACTGTTTAACAATGTAGTGTACAGGGTCTGAGCTGTTTATCAATACATTGTACAGAGTCTGAGCTGTTTATCAATGTAGTGTACAGGATCTGAGCTGTTTATCAATATCGTGTATTGGGTCTGAGCTGTTTGTCAATATAGTGTACAGGATCTGAGCTGTTTATCAATACAGCGTACAGGGTCTGAACTGTTTATCAATATAGTGCACAGGATCTGAACTGTTTATAAATGTAGTGTTCAAGTTCTGAGCTGTTTATCAATATATTGTACAAGGTCTAAGCTGTCTATCAATATAGTGTACAGAATCTGAGCTGCTTATCAATAAAGTGTACAGGGTCTGAGCTGTTTATTAATGTCGTGCACAGGGTCTGAGCTGTTCAATATAGTGTCCATGGTCTGTGCTGTTTATCAATATAGTGCACAGGGTCTGAACTGTTTTTCAATAAAGTGTACAGAGTCTGAACTGTTTATCAATATACTGTCCAGGATCTGAACTGTTTATCAATATAGTGCACAGGATCTGAACTGTTTTTCAATATAGTTTACTGGTTGGAACTATTTATCAATATACTGCACAGAGTCTGTGCTGTTTATCAATATACTGCACAGGATCTGAACTGTTTATTAATATAGTGTACAGGATCTGAGCTCTTTATCAATATTGTGTATAGAGTCTGAGCTGCTTATCAATAAAGTGTTTTGGGTCTGAGCTGTTTATCAATATAGCATACAAGGTCTAAGCTGTCTATCAATATAGTGTACAGAATCTGAGCTGCTTATCAATAAATTGTACAGGGTCTGAGCTGTTTATTAATATCGTGCAGAGGGTCTGAGCTGTTCAATGTAGTGTCCATGGTCTGTGCTGTTTATCAATATAGTGCACAGGGTCTGAACTGTTTTTCAATACATTGTACAGGGTCTGAGCTGTTTATCAAGATAGTGCACAGGGTCTGAACTGTTTATCAATAAAGTGTACAGAGTCTGAACTGTTTATCAATATAGTGTCCAGGATCTGAACTGTTTATCAATATAGTGCACAGGATCTGAACTGTTTATCAATATAGTTTACTGGTTGGAACTGTTTATCAATATACTGCACAGAGTCTGTGTTGTTTATCAATATACTGCACAGGATCAGAACTGTTTATTAATATAGTGTACAGGGTCTGAATTGTTTATCATTATAGTGCACAGGGTCTGAGCTGATTATCAATACAGCGTACAGGGTCTTAACTGTTTATCAGTATATTGTTCAGGATCTGAGCTGTTTATCAATATAGTGTACAAGGTCTGTGCTGCTTATCAATATAGTGCACAGGGTCTGAAGTTTTTATCAATATGCTGCACAAGGTCTGAACTGTTTATCAACAAAGTGTACAGAGTCTGAGCTGTTTATCAATATAGTGTACAGGTTGTGATCTGTTTATCAATAAAGTGTACAGAGGCTGAGCTGTTTATTAATATCGTGCACAGGGTCTGAGCTGTTCAATATAGTGTACAGTGTCTGAGCTCTTTTTCAATATAGTGTACAGAGTCTGAGTTGTTTTGTCAAAATAGTGCACAGGGGCTGAACTATTTATGAACATTGTGTACAGGATCTGAACTGTTTATCAATATAGTGTACAGGGTCTGAAGTGTTTATCAATATAGTGTACAGGGTCTGAGCTGTTTATCAACACAGTGCAAAGGGTCTGAGCTGTTTATCAATGTAGTGTACAGAGTCTGAGCTGTTTATCAATATAGTATACAGAGTCTGAGCTGTTTGTCAAAATAGTGCACAGGGGCTGAGCTATTTATGAACATTGTGTACAAGGTCTGAACTGTTTATCAATATAGTGTACAGGGTCTGAACATTTTATCAATATAGTGTACAGAGTCTGAACTGTTTACCAATATAGTGTACAGGGTCTGAACTGTTTATGAATATAGTGTACCGGGTCTGAGCTGTTTATCAATACAGTGCACAGGGTCTGAGCTGTTTATCAATGTAGTGTACAGAGTCTGAAATGTTTATCAAAATAGTGTACAGGGTCTGAGCTGTTTATCAACACAGTGCACAGGGTCTGAGCTGTTTATCAATGTAGTGTATAGAGTCTGAGCTGTTTATCAATATAGTATACAGAGTCTGAGCTGTTTATCAAAATAGTGCACAGGGGCTGAGCTATTTATGAACATTGTGTACAAGGTCTGAACTGTTTATCAATATAGTGTACAAGGTCTGTGCTGCTTATCAATATAGTGCACAGGGTCTGAAGTTTTTATCAATATGCTGCACAAGGTCTGAACTGTTTATCAACAAAGTGTACAGAGTCTGAGCTGTTTATCAATATAGTGTACAGGTTGTGATCTGTTTATCAATAAAGTGTACAGAGGCTGAGCTGTTTATTAATATCGTGCACAGGGTCTGAGCTGTTCAATATAGAACATAGAACATAGAAGGATACAGCGCAGTACAGGCCCTTCGGCCCTCGATGTTGCGCCGACCGAATCCTACCTAACCTATACTAGCCCAATAACTTCCAAATGCCTATCCAATGCCCGCTTAAATGACCATAAAGAAGGAGAGTTCACCACTGATACGGGCAGGGCATTCCATGAACTCACAACCCGCTGTGTGAAGAATCTACCCCTAACATCTGTCCTATACCTACCACCCCTTAATTTAAAGCTATGTCCCCTAGTAACACCTGACTCCATTAGCGGTAAAAGGTTCTTAGTATCTACCCTATCTAAACCCCTAATCATCTTATACACTTCTATCAGATCTCCCCTAAACCTTCTCTTCTCTAATGAGAACAGCCCCAAGTGCCTCAGCCTTTCCTCATAAGATTTTCCTACCATTCCAGGCAACATCCTGGTAAACCTCCTCTGCACTCGTTCTAAAGCTTCCACATCCTTCCTATAGTATGGCGACCAAAACTGCACACAATACTCCAGATGAGGCCTCACCAGAGTCTTATACAACTGCAACATGACCTCAGGACTCCGGAACTCAATTCCTCTGCCAATAAAGCCCAGTACACCATATGCCTTCCTCACAGCACTATTTACCTGGGTGGCAACTTTCAGAGATCTGTGTAAATGGACACCAAGATCCCTTTGCTCATCCACACTACCAAGTAGCCTACCATTAGCCCAGTAATCCATCATCTTGTTATTCCTACCAAAGTGAACGACTTCGCACTTAGCTACATTGAATTCCATTTGCCACATTTCCACCCAGCTCTGCAACTTATCTATATCCCGCTGTAACCTACCACTTCCTTCCTCACTATCCACAACTCCACCGACTTTTGTGTCATCCGCAAACTTGCTTACCCAGCTTTCAAGTCCTTCCTCTAGATCATTTATAAAGATAACAAAAAGCAATGGTCCCAAAACAGATCCTTGTGGTACACCGCTAGTAACTGCGCTCCAAGATGAACATAATCCATCAACTACTACCCTCTGTCTCCTTCCAGCCAGCCAATTCCTAATCCAAACCTCTAATGTATCCTCAATGCCATACCTCCGAAGTTTTAGCATTAGCCTACCATGGGGAACCTTATCGAACGCCTTACTAAAATCCATATACACAACATCTACTGCTTTACCCTCATCCACTTCCTTAGTCACCTTCTCAAAGAACTCAATAAGGTTTGTGAGGCACGACCTGCCCTTCACAAAACCATGCTGGCTATCCCTGATCACGTTATTCCTACCCAGATGTTCATAAATCTTATCCCTTACCATTCTCTCTAAGACTTTGCCCACCACTGAAGTCAGACTCACTGGCCTATAGTTACTAGGGCTATCCCTACTCCCTTTCTTGAACAATGGGACCACATTCGCTATCCTCCAGTCCTCTGGTACTATTCCCGTTGACAATGACGACATAAAAATCCAGGCCAATGGCTCTGCTATCTCCTCCCTAGCTTCCCATAGGATCCTGGGGTAAATGCCATCAGGCCCAGGAGACTTATCTATATTCATACTTTCCAATATTCCCAAAACCTCTTCCCTGCATATTTCCAGGGCATCCATTCTAATTATTTGTGATTCCATATTCACATCAGCAACAGTGTCCTGTTCCTGAGTGAATACTGATGAAAAGTACTGATTTAATGTCTCTCCAATCTCCTCCGCCTCCACACACAACTTCCCACTACTATCCTTGACTGGACCAATACCTACCCTAGTCATCCTTTTATTCTTGATATACCTATAGAAAGCCTTTGGGTTTTCCCTAATCCTACCAGCTAAAGACTTTTCATGTCCCCTTCTCGCTTCTCTTAGCTCCCTCTTTAGCTCCTTCCTGGCTACCTTATAACTCTCAATCGCCCCTACTGAACCTTCACGCCTCATCTTTACATATGCCGCCTTCTTCCCTTTCACAAGGGATTCCAATTCCTTACTAAACCACGGCTGCCTCACAAGGCCCTTTACACCATGCCTGACTGGTACATACCTATCGAGGACACGCAGTAGCTGCTCCTTGAACAATCCCCACATCTCATTAGTGTTCTTCTCTTGAAGCCTGTTTTTCCAATCCACACATCCTAAGTCATGCCTCACTGCATCATAATTTCCCTGCCCCCAGCTATAGCTCTTGCCCTGCGGCGCACGATTATCCCTCTCCATCACTAAAGTAAAAGTCACCGAGTTGTGGTCACTGTCCCCGAAGTGCTCACCTACCTCCAAGTCTAACACCTGGCCTGGTTCATTACCTAGAACCAAATCCAATATAGCCTCCCCTCTTGTTGGCCTGTCGACATATTGTGTCAGGAAACCCTCCTGCACACATTGTACAAACACCGACCCATCTAATGAACTCGAGCTATAGCTCTCCCAGTCAATATCTGGGAAGTTAAAGTCCCCCATAACAACCACCCTGCTACCTTCACTCTTTTAACCACCCTGCTACCTTCACTCTTTTAAAGTGTACAATATAGTGTACAGTGTCTGAGCTCTTTTTCAATATAGTGTACAGAGTCTGAGTTGTTTTGTCAAAATAGTGCACAGGGGCTGAACTATTTATGAACATTGTGTACAGGGTCTGAACTGTTTATCAATATAGTGTACAGGGTCTGAAGTGTTTATCAATATAGTGTACAGGGTCTGAGCTGTTTATCAACACAGTGCAAAGGGTCTGAGCTGTTTATCAATGTAGTGTACAGAGTCTGAGCTGTTTATCAATATAGTATACAGAGTCTGAGCTGTTTGTCAAAATAGTGCACAGGGGCTGAGCTATTTATGAACATTGTGTACAAGGTCTGAACTGTTTATCAATATAGTGTACAGGGTCTGAACTTTTTATCAATATAGTGTACAGAGTCTGAACTGTTTACCAATATAGTGTACAGGGTCTGAACTGTTTATGAATATAGTGTACCGGGTCTGAGCTGTTTATCAATACAGTGCACAGGGTCTGAGCTGTTTATCAATGTAGTGTACAGAGTCTGAAATGTTTATCAAAATAGTGTACAGGGTCTGAGCTGTTTATCAACACAGTGCACAGGGTCTGAGCTGTTTATCAAAATAGTGCACAGGGGCTGAGCTATTTATGAACATTGTGTACAAGGTCTGAACTGTTTATCAATATAGTGTACAGGGTCTGAACCTTTTATCAATATAGTGTACAGAGTCTGAACTGTTTACCAATATAGTGTACAGGGTCTGAACTGTTTATGAATATAGTGTACCGTGTCTGAGCTGTTTATGAATACAGAGTCTGAAATGTTTATCAATGTAGTGTACAGATTCTGAAATGTTTATCAATATAGTGCACAGAGTCTGAGCTCTTTATCAATATAGTGTACAAAGTCTGAACTCTTTATCAAAGTAGTGTACAGAGTCTGAAATGTTTATCAATGTAGTGTACAGAGTCTGAAATGTTTATCAATATAGTGTACAGTTTTTGAGCTGTTTATCAATATAGTGTACAAAGTCTGAACTCTTTATCAAAGTAGTGTACAGAGTCTGAAATGTTTATCAATGTAGTGTACAGAGTCTGAAATGTTTATCAATATAGTGTACAGTTTTTGAGCTGTTTATCAATATAGTGTACAAAGTCTGAACTGTTTATCAATATAGTGCACAGGTTCTGAGCTGTTTATCAATGTAGTGTACAGGGTCTGAGCTGTTTATCAATATAGTGCACAGGGTCTGAGCTGTTTATCCAAAAAGTGCACAGGGTCTGAGCTGTTTATCAATATAATGCACAGGGTCTGAGTTCTTTATTAATACAATGCTCGGCTCTGATCTCTTCATCCACATTATGATCAGTTCTGAGCTGCCTCTCTGTATTATGCATCTATTCTCTCATGTAAATGTTTCCTTCTTGACTTACAATCTCATGAGTTCGTGCATCTGCTTACATCTTCTTTAAGTGTCAGCTTCACTTGTCCCAGCTGATTCTCATGGAATGATTGCTTATACCGAAGATGATGGTTACTTTCTTTAGATTGTCTTTTGTTGTGCAAATTCACAAGTTTCTGTGAGCTGTAATAATGAGGTAAATAATGGACTTTTCCATCTTGGTTCCCCCATCTGGAACATATACCATTCATAAGGAATGTTCTGTTTTGGAAAGCATGCCTCCAAGTTTTCAGTATTTCTGCCACCTGTTTTACCTGCTCTTCAGAGAGATTCAGGGAGATATACACTTTGGAATCGTGTCTTCTGTAACGTGTTTGAAGTGATCAACTAGCAACTGCTCCAACTTGCTCAACTCATCTGTTGTGATTCCTGAATTCATTTTCTCCTCAATCTAATTCTCATTATTGTTGGCTTCTTTATTCCTCTTTTTTTTTCCAGCTTCTCTTATTGCCAGCTCTCCAAATACTCCAGTCTTTCTAAGCATAACTCTTCTGAGGAAGGATCACTCGACCTGAAAAGTTAACCCTTGATTTCTCTCCACAGATGCTGAGCTTCTCCAGCAACCTCTGTTTCTTGCTTCTGTCTTTCTGTCTAGCTGTATTTTCTTACAACTCCATGTTTCTCACCTCAGCTCAGTGTGTTCAAGGCAATGTCTTTGTTGCAATAAACCCTCAGATGTCTGCTTTCAGTGTGCGTGCTCAATTGTAGGGAATCACCTTGCAATGGCAGACTAGGAAGGAAATTTACAAATGATTGTATTTCAATCCAAACAAGGCTTGCAGGGAGTTGATAGACAAACTAGAGACTAGAAAACTCTGGGACTAAATGGACTGCCAATCCAGACTTATGAAAAAGAGAGAAGAGTTAGCAGAAACACTAGGCTACAGATATTTAATTAAGAAGTGAATGATGCTATAAATAGACACCAAGTGTCACTCCTTTCTCAATAACAGAGCTAAACCAGTCAGGAAAATGTCAGTCATATGAAAAAGAATTGGAATTCGTCTCGAAGATGTAGTAGGATCCAAAAACAATAATAAAGAATTGTCAGCAGTGATAGCAGAAGGGAGGTCGTGGTTAGCTCCTTAGGCTGGGTAGTTGCCCCTGTCTATGAGACTGTCGCTCTCTGGGACTTTAATGACTTTCCCTTTTACATTAGAGTCACAGTTCCACAGCATGGAAACAGGGCCTTCAGGCCAACTTGCCCCTGCTGTTCAGTAAACTGCAAACAGTCGGCTGTCTCTTGCCAGAGGGAAGCAGGTGGAGCAAGCACATGACTCTTTGAGAATTGCAGGATTGTCCGTGGTGCAGTGAGGTACTGACTGCATAGGCACCACCCACTCACTCTGAGACATAGCGCTCCCCGGGCATCCCACCGATATGTGACTGCAGCCGGAGAATCGTGGGGCAGGATTGTCTTTTGGTGTGAGAGGGTACTGTGCCCACCACCTGCCCTTGACTCCAACTCATTTTGAAACTGGAGGACAAGAGTGTCGTGGGGAAGCTCCACACCTCTTCGACCCAATAAGACACTTAGGTGACTAATTAAAGGTCACTGGAGTGCCCCAGCCAATTGTCCTGGGTATTCTAGCTAGGATTAGTGGAGACCAACACCAGCTGAGCAGCCTTATCTGTTTTATCCACCAACTCCTCAGCAATCCTCCTCTAGGGCTCTGCCTTGGACCAACCTGGGCATCTGTCTTGGACCTACCTGGGGCTCTGCCTTGGACCTACCTGGGCTTCTCACCTGGACCTACCTGGGGCTCTGTCTTGGACCTACCTGGGCCTTTGGTTGTGTTGGGGCTGCCTGTAATGCCATCCCCAAACCTGCAGAACAAAGATCACCTGATTGACTAGACATACCTTATAGTGGGACATACTCCCAAGAGGGGAGTGGAAAGTCTTTGCATAAATTCAGTCTTGCTCCCTACATTAAATATTTGCAGGCAGTCACAGAGATCAAGGCCAGACTCTTCCTTACTTTAGCAAGGGAAGAGGGGACTCTTGTGCTCAGTGAAGTTCAGGTCTGTTTGGCTGAATGACCTGTCTCTACCCGGTAACATTCCAGGTGAGACAACTGGCTCCATCTGTTGCTCCTTTGCAAGTTCCTGGTATCGTTAAAGAACAATCAATTGCTCCCAGTAATGTATCTCTGTTGAAATACAGAATGTTCCGCTTAATACGTGTGAGGGATGGGAGGGCCACACAGAGAAAGGTAAGCCTCTGGAAGAGGGAGGAGGTAGAAATATGGAGGAAAGCTTTCAGAAATTGAGGGATGACCACTACAGCTTGACCTACATTAATACTGAAACTCCAGCAATAGAGTGGTCAAGAAGGCATGCTTTCCTTCATGGGGTATTGAGCACAAGAGCTGGCAGGCCATGTTACAGTTGTGTAAGACTTTGGTTCGGCCACACTTGGAATACTGTGTACAGTTCTGGTTGCCATATTACCAAAAGGATGTGGATGCTTTGGAAAGGGTGCAGAGAAGGTTTACGAGGATGTTGCCTGGTATGGAAGGTGCTAGTTATGAAGAGAGTTTGAGTAGATTAGGATTATTTTCATCAGAAAGACAGTGGTTGAAGGGAGCTGAAAATGTGTTGCTGGTTAAAGCACAGCAGGTCAGGCAGCATCCAAGGAACAGGAAATTCGACGTTTCGGGCCAGAGCCCTTTGAAGGGAGACCTGATTGACGTCTACAAAATCATGAGAGGTATAGAGAGGGTGGATAGAAAGAAGTTTTTTTCCCAGAGTGGAGGTCTCAATTACTAGGGGTCATGCGTTCAAAGTGAGAGGGGAATAGTTTAGGGAAGATATGCGTGGAAAGTTCTTTACGCAGTGGGTGGCTGGTGCCTGGAACACGTTGCCAGCGGAGGTGGTAGAGGTGGGCACGATCACATCATATAAGATGTATTTAGACAGATACATGAATGGACAGGGAGCAGAGGGATACAGATCCTTAGGAAATAGGCGACAGGTTTAGATAGAGGATCTGGATCAGCGCAGGCTTGGAGGACCGAAGGGCCTGTTCCTGTGCTGTAATTTGTTTTTGTTCTTTGTTCAGTCCACAACAGTTAACATGTTTCAACAGCACTCTGTCTATCCTGAACCACACACATTGAAGTTGGTATGTTCTCACAGAATCATGCTTCTCACAGCCCCCGCAGGTTACTGGAATGTTCAATTTATTGGGTTCAAGTGAGATTACGTGGCCCATTATTTTCACGAAGATAACAACCTGATTTTTAATTGATTAACATCTCCACTTAAACAGCAGAGAGAGAACTTTGAGACAAAGTCATTAATATCCAGGATATCTCAAAAACCTAATTAGCAGTACTGTTTGATTTATGCTTCAATTTAACAGCCACAGTGCATTTTTTAAAAAAAAGGCTCTGCTCTCTGATTTAAAGAAACTTTGATTTGTATCATATACAGCGTTCAGGAGCTCCTGATAATTCCTGCACTTCCAGTAAGAGTTCATACTCAGTATCTTGATGATGAACAGGGCTGATAAGGGTGATGGGATCTCTAATTGAGCTTGAGATGTCTTCAAGGTGCCAATAGCATTCACAGTGTTTTAGAAGTAAGCTTGGTTCTCTCTGTCAGACTTTGTAACTCAAACCTGGCAGCTATGCAATAAGCCAGCAGAGTGTGAAATCCTTCCAAGTCAAACCTATAGAATAGATCTGTCACTGAGATGCTGGAGACCAGCTAGAGATTGCGGTGTTTGCTCAGTTCCAAGATTTGAGACATCTCCCAGCCGGTATTCTCTCTCATTTCCTGAAGACCTGTACAAGATTCCAAGGCTCCTGTGTGGCAATGGCTTCCGTGACAAAGCTGCCCCATTAACAAGGTTATTTTGTCCTTGGATTTTTTTCGAAGGGGGTTGTAAAGGCTGAGGTGCCAACATGTCTGGATATGGATACTTTAAACAATGGCAGCGGTGTGGCCAGTTCTCCTGGTTCAGGTCTTTTGTCTAGTTTGGTTTTGTTTGAGCAGATAGTCAGAAACTGCTGTAGCATAGAAGCTGTTGCTATGAAAAAGGTTCCATGCTTCAACAGATGTTTCTTGCCTGACTCTTCTCATTGCAATCTCTCCTGGCTGGAGGAACTTTCGTTTGAATTTACAATTTGTCAAGAGGTATATTTTGGGATGTTGTGGGTATTGGAATAGCTTCTTCATTAAGTTGTGGTTTTGAGTTAGTTGGGTTTCTAAATAGTTAAGTTAATCTAAACTCCGTTTTCTTTTGTTCACGTTTCAACCCGCAGCGTGTAACTTACTTCTGTTTTGCTTAAAGCCGAGTGGTCTGACCAGCTGCATTACTCCGGGAATATTCACTTTACACCTGCCTTTCAAATAAGAAAGGTTAGGGTCTGGGCTATCTTCTTAAATGTTTTGAGGGGGTCTGGCTTGGTCCATAACACATCCAGAACTGGATGTCAATCTGACAATCAGTGTGCCAACTCCAAAAACCATGCGTCAATATCAAAGTAACTGTGCATGTGAGCAGCCATCAATGGGAAATATGGTGGCAGGAGTGTTATGTCAGGAATTGTGTGGTTACTCATTGAGAAAAACAACAAAGCAGATTTTTTTTTAAGAGTGTGAAATGTTGATATCCATATACACTTGAATGTGTGCATGCAAGAAACACTGCAAGTTAGCACCCAGCTACAGCATGCAATTCCCATGAAGTGCCCTTCATTGCAAGGGTTGTTTTATAAATCTCTTCATTTGTGGGATGTAGGTATTGCAAGTGGAGCCAGAATTCATTTCCCACTTGCCCTTGAGAAGGTGGTGATGAGCTGCCTTCTTGAACAGTTGTAGTCCATGTGCTACATAAAGATCTACCCTACTCTCAGGGAGGCAATCCCAGGTTCTTGACCCAACAACAGTGAGGGAACAGCGATATATTTCCAAGTCAAGCTAGTTAGTGGCTTGGCATGAGGCTTACATGTGGTGCAGTTCCCATATACAGGTATCTGCTGCCCATGTCCTTCTGGATGGAAGTGGTAGAGAGTTTGGAAGGTGCTGTCTAAGGAACGGTGTGAATTTCTGCAGTGCATCTTGTAGTTGGTGCACATTGCTGCTACTGAGGGAGTGAGTGTTTGTAGATATGGTACCAGCCAAGTGAGCTGCTTTGTCCTGGATGGTATCAATCTTCTTGGGTGTTGTTGGAGCTGCACTCATCCAGACAAGTGCAGAGTATCCCATCACACTCCTGACTTGTATCTTGTAGATGGTGGACATGCTTTGGGGAGTCAGAAGGTGGCCTACTTACTGCATTATTCCTAGCCTCTGACCTGCTCTTGCAGGCACTGTGTTAATACGATGAGTTTCTGGTCAAGGGTAACCAGTAGGGTGTTGACAATGGGAAATTTGGTAATGGGAACACTATTGAACATCAAGGGATGGTGATTAGATTGTCTCTTATTGTTGATGATCATAGCCTAGCATTGGTGTGGTGAAAATGTTACCTGCCACTTGTCAGTCCAAACCTGGATATTGTCCAGATCTCGTTGCATTTGAACATGGATTGCTTCAGTATCTGAGGTGTCACAGATGGTAAAAGAACACTGTGTAATCACCGGTGAACATCTCCACTTCTGACCTTATGATGGAGGGAAGCTCATTAATGAAGCAACTGAAAATGGTTGGGACGAGGACACTACCCTGAGGAACTCCTGCAGAGATATCCTGGAGCTGAGATGACTGACCTCCAACAACCACTACCATCTTCCTAAGATTCCAATCAGCAGAGAGTTTTCCCCTGATATCCATTGATTCCATTTTTTTCTAAGGCTCCTTGATGTCACACTCAGTTGAACATGCCTTTTATGTACAGAACATACCTGGGCAACATTCCACATTGTGAGGTAAATGCCAGTGTTGTAACTGGAGTGGAAGAGCTTGGCTTGGGAAGGAGCATGTTCTAGGGCATAGGTCGTCAGTACTATTGCCAGAGTGTTGTCAGTGCCCATAGCCTTTGCAGTATCCAATACATCCAAACGTTTCTTGATATTGACTCAAATTGGCTGAAGACTGGTCTCTGTGATGCTGGGGACCTCTGAAGTAAGCCGAGATGGATCTTCCCCTTGCCACTTCTGGCTGAAGATTGCTGTGAAAGCTTCAGCCTTATCTTTTGCGCTGATGAGCTGGGCTCTTCCACCATTGAGGATGGGATATTTGTGGAGCCTCCTCCTCCAGTGAATTGTTTAATTGTCCACCACCATTTACAACTGGATGTGGCAGGACTGCAGAGCTTAGATGTAACCCATTGCTTGTGGAAGTATTAACCTCTGTATATCACTTGCTGCTTATGTTTTTTGGCATGTAAGTAGACCCCTTGTTAGCTTCATCAGGTTGACACCTCATTTTTAAGTATGTCTGATGCTGCTCCTCACATGCCCTCCTGTACTTTCCATTGAACTAAGATTTCTCCCCTGGCTTAATCATAATTGTTGAGTGGGGAATATGCCCAGCCACAAGATTGCAGATTGTGTCGGAGTACAATTTTGCTGCTGTTGCTAGCCCACAGCACCTCATGGATATCCAGTCTTGAGTTGCTCAATCTATTCAAAGTCCTTCCCATTTAGTATGGTGGTAATGCCACACATCATAATGGAGATTATTCACAGTCTGAAGACAGGACTTCATTCCCACAAGGAATAAGCACAAAAATATGAAAGGCTTGCAGTAATTGTTCCGGATTTTGATGAGATGACATCTGGAATACTGCAGATGGATCCGTTCTCCTTATCTGAGGAAGGACATCCTTCCATTGGAGACTGTACAGCGAAGGTTCACAAGATTGCCTCCTGGAATGAGAGGCTGTGCAAACTGAGCCTACGTTCTCTGGAGTTTCGAAGAATGAGAGGCAGTCTGGCTGAAAGAAACCCAATTCTGCAGGGATTGAAAAGGTGGTTGCTGAGAGATTGTTTTCCTGGTGGGGCATTCCAGAATCTAGGGGCTCATGATGGTCATTTAGGACAGGGCTGAGCATTGTAAATTTTTCTGATCCTACACCTTAGAGAGCCAGAGTGGACAGACCTTTGCTACGGGACATGGGGGGTGGGGGGTTTAGTTGACAGGAAAGTTGACTTGAGGCATAAGATCAACCATAATCATCCTGAATGACGGAATGGGCTCAACGGGCCAAATGGTCTACTCCTACTACCATTACTTATCTTCTTATGTAACCATGGAATGATTCTGGCTGGATATGCCACTAGGAAGCTCACTGGTTCCAGTGGCTTTGATGTGGTTAAACATCCGTTAAAAAAAAATTTGCCAATTGGAGGGATTTTGTAGGTTCTCTCTGACAACTTCTGTCTACATTCCTGAAGCTTAATGAAGAATGCTTGGTCTAATGTAAGGAACTTTCAAACAGAAATTGCAGCAATGTGGATTTGTAAGCAGCATGGTTGAGTGATTATAATTCACCATGGGCTTCCGATCTTGTCAGTGCCCATTCATCAAGAGTAACACTGAACTACCATCTCTCGCTCTATCCTCACCATTGAGTATTACTAAATCTGACATATTTCTTTGGCATTTTGTTGGTTTTTTTTCTGCTCCCTTCTGAGCTAAATACTTCTCCTAAGGTTACAGTGACTCCTCTTACCAGAGAGTTCTTCACGAGAAAGTCCTGCTACATCTCTCCCCGCCAAGAACTCAGTATAATTATTTGGGAATGTCACCACTCTTTTGTGAATTCACAGGATGTGGGTGGTACTGGTGAGACTGAACATATATTGCCTATCCCTGACTGCCCTCCCAGTGATAACAATCTTTCATTAAAATCAAACATATTGCTGACCACTGAACACCCTCCGGTGATCAAATGCAATTGAAGGTCAAATGCTGAGCACCAGTGAACATTCATAGGTGAGGTAACATGACTTTTTTTGAATTGTTAGTCAATAAATCCTTTTGAACCATCAAAATACAGTGAGTAGTATCTGTTGGTTAATCACTGACATTGCTCAACTTATCTACATCAAGCATGTTTTCTAGTAATGTTCTAAAGTGATTGTCTGACCAGTATCACAGATCCCTGCCACTGAACATCATCAGAACAGCATGAGTCTTGGTGTATCTCCACAGTTTCTGTCTTAGTGATTCATCCACAGAAAACATGTGATAATCATCAATGAACCGAGATAGTGATTTATCAATGTGCGCTGTGCAAAAGGATATCTTGATATAGCAAGACTGTCAGAATTGCAGTCTTTTACCTCGCCTAATTGAATGCACAAAGCAGAGTCAACAGCAGAAAACAGTTTGTAGAAAGCTTCCACTGTGTGTAATAGCCTGCAGAATCAAAAATCAACAGAACTGTCGCATTTTCAGAAGTCATTCAGTTCTTTCGCTTTGTCAGTATCAGAGGCCAACATGAAGACAGATTCAAGACAGACTTCTGCTTACACAGGACCTTCAGTTAGCTCAGAATGTCCCTGAGCATTGCTTCAGCCGATGATGGATGTTTGAGGTGTGGGTGGTGTGGGAAAGCAGGAATGTCAGCAGGTAATTTGCACACTGCAAGAGCCCACAAACCAACTCCTCAACAGGAAATCGAGCAGTTATTTGTGATTTTCGAGAGGTTGGTGAAGGAAACATTGATTCAGAATGGCCATCTGGTGTCACTTTGTTGACTTAACCCTTCTTGCACAATACTAAATTTAAAATCTGATTGAAGATTTGTAGCTCGGGTATCCGTTGTTGTGGTTCTGCTCGCCGAGCTGGAAGTTTTTGCTGCAAACGTTTCGTTCCCTGGCTAGGGAACATCATCAGTGCTGTTGGAGCCTCATGTGAGGCTCCAACAGCAAACGAAACGTTTGCAGCAAAAACTTCCAGCTCGGCGAGCAGAACCACAACAACAATACTAAATCTTTATACATTGTTACACCTCACTGAGATAGTGCACTGGAAATCAAGTCACGATCCTCCCAGAGTCATCACAAGCATTCGAGATTTTTAAGAATACACAGAAGTCCCCAGTTTACCTGATTTTCAGATCCAGACTTGATGAAGCATGGATCGGCTTTCTGTACTTAATAAAGGCTGCTATTAAGTAAAATCAAATGAATTATTGGTCCAGATAAACCAACATGAATCATCAGCATATAACTCTACTAACTAAATCACTTAGAAACTCTCCCATACACTTAAACAGACAGGGGAATGAAACATGGGTGTGATGGATTGAGGGAAGACGAGGAGAGCAGTCCATTCCCATTTGAGTGATTGAGACTTAGCAGGTTAGGAGAAGGATGGCAGAATATTAAATAAGCTGAACAGAGTTTAAATAGAGAGTGGAAAATGGGGAATAGTTTCGGAGAGCATTAGAATTGTGGAACCTGGAGCTTGCAAAGATCGAGGTAAAGACTTCAGCAGCAGGTTGGATGAATCAGGAACAGAGATGGTTACAATGGAAGGAGCTTTAGATGGAGAAGAAGGGTGATGAGACGTTTTATGTTGGATGTGGCCGACATTTCTTGCCCATTCTTAGTTGCCGAGAGGACAAATGTGAGTTAACCACATCACTGTGGGTCTGAAGTCACATGTAAGCCTGAACAGCTAAGAACACAGCACGCCAGACATCATCAGGTGGTGGAGAAGTCAATGTTTCGGGTGTAACCCTTCTTCAGGACTGGGGATGAGTGTAGGGGGAGCTGCAGATAAAGAGGGGTGGCTGGGACAGGGTGGGGAAGTGGGGAAGCAGTGAAATTTTCTGCAGCTTCCTCTATATCTACTCCCAGTTCTGAAAAAGGGTTACACCTGAAACATCGACTTCTCCACCTGATGCTGCCTGGCTTGCTGTGTTCTTCCAACCTCCTGCCCATCTACTCTGGATTCCAGCATCTGCAGGTTTTGTTTTGTCTCTGAACAGCTAAGGAGAGCAGTTTTCCTGCTGTGGAGTGATATTGGTGAACCAGTTGGGTAGTTATAACAATTGACAGTGACATTAGATCAACCTTTTCTCCCAGGTTTTTACCGAAGCCAAATTTCACCATCCGCCATGGTGAGATTTTGACCCCATGTCCCTGTGCATTTCTACGTGAGTCTGGATTTTTAAATCCATGGACATTACACAGCACCACTCCCTTCCCAAAGGTAAGACAGGATCAAAGATGGAACAGATATGTCAGGTTGGGAGGAATCATTTCTGCAAATTGGAAAGGGTAGGATGAGTGAGCATGGTCAAAATATTAGAGCCAGATTGTTCATGGGAATAATTCAGAAATATGTTGATTGGAAAAAGGTGGCCAACATTTGACGTCTCCTTCTGTAAATGACAATTAACACCAGAGCAATTGTAATTTTTACACTAAAGTGAACAGATTTTTGTAAGTCAAAGGTATTGAGGAATAGGGGAGAAATGTGGGCTTTTAATAATCTAGGGGATGAAAGATTATTGGGGATATGCAGGAATGTACAATTGAGGTTAAAATCAAGTTAGCTGTGATCTCATTGAATGGGGGAGCAGAATTGAAGGGCTGAGTGGCCTACTTGAGTTCCTTGTTTGAATGGATTGGAGTTAGGGCACAGGCCAGCCAAGATTCCATTGAATGGTGCACAAGCTCACTGGTCTAAACATCTTCATCCTGGTTCTATGTGTGAACTTTCAGTCTGACTCAGGGACAGGGAGAGGGACCAAACCAGGGGTGAGGAGAAAGCAGGAGTGAGAATGTTACAGATGGGATGTGCGCGCAGCAGGAGATGAAGGCGATGGTGAATTGGACCACTCTGGACTGGAGACTGGAGGCTGACAAATCATGGACTGTCAAAGAGGTTGAAAAAGGTGACAGTGAGGAGGAGGGGATGTTGTCACTGTACATGTGAAACCTGATGTACCCCGAGAATGATGAGCAGCATTCGCTTGAGAAATAGAAGGGGCCAATGTTTAACCAGAGGCAATGGGACAGGGATGGAAAGGGCAGGTATTGCATGCAATGCTCTTGGTTTCTTCATATCGGTTCCTGAGGGTCGCTTTGTGCAACAACTGTAACACAGATAATAACAAAGCAGCATTTTCCACTTCTCTCAATTCAAGGCTGTCTGTATAAATATCAGGGAGAGGCAGCTCATTTACTACCAACTGCTTCACACATTGCTCAAAGCCAAAAATTCCACAATTTAGGAATAGAAATTTAATGGATGGAAAATGTGCCAGACAGTTAAAATTAAGGATTTTGAAAGGAAAATCAACAGGAAGCAAAACTGCAGTGCAGAAACAATGGGCTGAATGGCCTCTTTCTGCACTGGATCAATTCAGTGGTATTGTGATGAGTGAAAGCTCGGGTAAAATATCACACAAAAGGCAATTAAAATCGCAGCTCGCAATGTAACGTGTAGACACCACAAATGGCATACAATATAGAGTGCATGCTTTGATGAAAATAATCCATGGGTTGTCACAAAAAAGAGGGAGAGGGGAATGAAATGGCTTTTACTGCTTTGCTCAACTTTCTGGAAAAGAATTTTTTAAAAACTGTTCTAATCATTTCAAAAATAGGATGTGGTGGGTTTCCCTGTTTGTGGAGAATGAAGCTAAGGTAGTAGTAATGGGGAACCATGAAATGGTAGAGGAACTGAGTAGGTATTTCACATCAGACTTCACAATGGTGGGCACCAGTAACACACCAGAACTTCAACAGGGTCAGGAGGAAGAGGTGAATGACGTGGCTAACAGGAAAGCAAAGATGCTGGGGAAGTTGAAGATCTGCAGGTGGATAAACCACCTGGACTAGATGGACCACACTCTTGTGTTCTGAAGGAAATAGCTGAGGAGACTGGGAAGGATTGATGATGATCTTGGAGGAATCACTTGAGTCAGAGAGGATCCCAAAGGACTGGAAAATATCTAGTGTAACACCTCCGTTTCAGAAGGGAGGGAGGCAGAAGATATGAAACTTCATGCCAGTTAGCCTGATGTCAGTTGTTGGTAAGATTTTAGACTCCACTATTCAGAATTAGATTGTGGAGATCTTAAAAGTGCATGGTAAAATAGCACTGAGTCAGCATAGTTTCATCAAGGGGAGGTCATGCCTGACAAATCTGTTAGAATTCTTTGAGGAAGTAATGAGCAAGTTAAACAAAAAGGCTAGTGGATATGATGTGTTTACATTTCCAGAGAGCCTTTGACAATGTGCAACTCAGGAGGCTGCTAAATAAAATAAGAGTGCATGGTGTTAGTGATAAAGCAGTGGTATGGATAGAGGATAGTTAGACAGCAGAGACTGAGGATAAAAGGGTCTTTCTCAGAATAGCAGCTGGTGACTAGTGGAGTTCCACTGGAGCCACTGTTGGGACTACAACTATTCATGTTATACATTAACGATCTGGATGAAGAAACAGAGGACATTGTTGCTACGTTTGCAGATGTCACAAAGATAGATGGAGGGACAGATAGTGTTGAGGAAGTGGGGAGGCTACAGAAGGATGTGGACACACTGGGAGATTGAGCAAACAAGTGTCAAATGGAATACAATGTGGGAAAGTGGGAAATTATGCACTTTGACAGGGAGATGTGTACAATTTTGGTCTCCCTCCTATCGGAAGGTGGTTGTGAAATTTGACAAGATTCAGAAAAGATTTACAAGGATGTTGCCAGGCTGGAAGGATTTGAGCTGTAGGGAGAGGCTGAATAGGCTGGAGCTGTTTTCTCTGGATCATTGGAGGCTGAGGGGTGACCTTACAGACGTTTATAATATCCAGAGGGGCATGGATGGGGTATATAGAATAGATCTTTTCTCTGGAGTGAGGGAGTCCAGCCCTAGAGGGCATAGATTTAGGGTGAGAAGGGAGAGATTTAAAAGGGACTAAGGGGCAACTTTTTCACACAGAGGGTGGTATGTGTATGGAATGAGCTACCACAGGAAGTGGTGGAGGCTGGTACAATTACAATATTTAAAAGGCATCTGGATAGTTATATGAATAGGAAAGGTTTAGAGGGATATGCTGACAATGGGACTAGAGTAATTTAGGATTTCTGGTCTGTGTGGACTGAAGGGTCTGTTTCAGTGCTATACATCTCAATGACTCTAATGAAGACGTAGATCATTTTCTGAAGCACAAAGGGATGTAGGAGTCCTAGTTCAGGATTGTCTTATGGTTAACATGCAGGTTCATTTGGCAGTTAGGAAGGCAAATGCAATGTTAGAATTTAGTTCAAAAGGATGAGAATGCTGGGGCTGTACTAGACTCTGGGAGAAAGTGAGGACTGCAGATGCTGGAGATCAGAGATGAAAATGTGTTGCTGGAAAAGCGCAGCAGGTCAGGCAGCATCCAAGGAGCAGGAGAATCGACGTTTCGGGCATGAGCCCTTCTTCAGGAAGGGCTGAAGAAGGGCTCATGCCTGAAACGTCGACTCTCCTGCTCCTTGGATGCTGCCTGACCTGCTGCGCTTTTCCAGCAACACATTTTCAGCTCTGTACTAGACTCTGATCAGGCCACATTTAGAATATTGAGTGCAGTTTTGGGCCCCTTGTCATATGAGGAGTGGTTGAAGACTCTGGGTCTGTACCTCTGCGTCTTTGAGTTTCTATGTGTTGTCTGTGAATTCCAATTTGGATTTATCCACAACAAATTCTTCAGGGTTCAGACGATGTAGTGTTTATTGCTGCTTTCAAAACCAGAGGAATGGTTTGTAATATGTTTCAATGCAGACTTACATCTAAGATTGAAGGAAATAAGTCACAAATTATAAATGACTTCAGATCAAAGATATTAGAATTGGTTCATGTGAATGAGTGAGTCCAGTTCATGTCTAATTGAGGCTTTTGTTTCCAGTTGACTGTGTACAGCATTCTCATACTATGGTACTGCTCGCAGTTCAACTGTTAAAAGCAGGCTGACCAACAAGTAAAGTCTGTATTGCTAAAGGTGGTTCAAATAAACCAGCTGTTTCAGAGAGGTGACTGGAGCTTTGGGCTGAAAGATCCAGCTCATGAGATGGTTTTCATGTCTCCTTGTGAGAGAACCATTGTGCGTGGTAGTGAATAATTGTGGCGTCATAAGCACAACTCAGGCTCAAAAGGAGTTTCAATCGTCTCCTTCATTCAAAGCTAGCAGTGGTAGACATCTTGGCTCCTAGGAGAAAGTGTGAACTGCAGATGCTGGAGATCAGAGTTGAGAGTGTGGTGCTGGAGAAACACAGCTGGTCAGGCAGCATCCGAGGATCAGCAGAATTGACGTTTCAATCTTAAGCTCTTCATGATCAAACTTCCTGATGAACAGCTTATGCCTGAACCATCGACTCTCCTGCTCCTTGGATGCTGCCTGACCAGCTGTGCTTTTCCAGCAACACAATCTCAATCTTGACAACTAATCCTTTGTGGTAGTTTGATTGGATCATTTATGCAATACATATTCCAGGGCTTGATGAAGTTGTTGTAGCCCTGGTAATTTCTAGAAATTTCTGGAAATAGCCATCTTGCCATTTTGTTCAGAGGCAGCCATTTTAAAATCCATCAACAACCCATTGAAAAAAAATCAAACAGTTTTGTTTAGAAAGACCATTTTAAAATATTTCTCTGGAAATGGAAACTACAATGATCAAATTACTGATGAATTTCACAGAAACTTCACACACCAAGAAGTGAACGCAAAAAATGCCAAGATTTGACCGGCTTACATTGCAAACCCGAAAACTAGTCATCTGTTGTTCAATGTCAACAGCACTTACTAATTATAGCTACATGAACAGTCAACTTTAGATAATTAGTTGAGCTTATCACACTATTCGTTCAGACCTTTTAGAAAGACCTGTTCTCTACAAATGGAAGGAATATGTTCATCCCTTTT
This sequence comes from Hemiscyllium ocellatum, assembly GCF_020745735.1. Taxonomy (NCBI): domain Eukaryota; kingdom Metazoa; phylum Chordata; class Chondrichthyes; order Orectolobiformes; family Hemiscylliidae; genus Hemiscyllium; species Hemiscyllium ocellatum. The sequence goes on along the minus strand of NC_083422.1, from coordinate 5,013,203 downwards.
GCCTTTTTTCGTTGAATCACTCAGGAGTTGGGGAAGTCTTTAGTTCCCCTGTTTTTCTCCATGGCCACTCCAAAGCCAATCAGAGTTGACTTGTCAATCAAACATTTGCTTTTTCTCCTAGAATATAAATGGTAGCATGGTTTGAAGTTCGGCATGCTTGCATTTGCCCTGACCAGTGCAAGATAAAAACCTTAATAAAACATGTCACTTTTCAGCAAGCAACAGAGATAATGACCACTTGAAATTAAAATAGATTCACATGCAACTTCTCTGGATCTATTTAATCCATGAGACCAGTTCCCATGCCTTTTGTGAAGAAGCTTGAATCCAAATGTGTCGATGGACTGTTTCGAAATGAATAATTCATTTATTTAACTAAAAGTGCAATTGATGGTTGGATTCTCACACTCAGGAGTGACATGCGGGGCACTCACTTGTCGCTATATTGTAATCCATTGATTGGTCAGATAATTATTAATAGATTCACTACATTCAGAATGCTGGTCTGAAACCGCTTTAGAATCGCCCAGCCCAGAAAGAGGCCATTCGCCCCATCATGAGAAAGTGAAGACTGCAGATGCAGGAGATCAGAGTCGAGAGTGTGGTGCTGGAAAAGCACAGCAGGTCAGGCAGCATCTGAGGAGCGAGAGAATTAACATTTCGGGCAAGAGCCCTTCATCAGGAATCTCATTCACTCTATTAAGCCTATGCCTCAGCCATCTGAAAGCTCCAACCCCTATGCCCTTTGTTTGCAATTTAACATGATTAAATTTGCTGGTTCTATGGTGATGCCTTAACGTGGAAAAATTACTTAGATGCTAGTACATCTGCTGGTGATGGTGGAAAGTCAGGAAATATGCAGCGCTGAAAGACGAAGAAACGGTTGGAGTGATTTTCATTCTCGTATGTTGGATTGACCTAATGTTTTTTACGCCTTTCCTGAGGTTGGATGATTTCTGGACAACTCATCCAGGGAGACAGATATTTTCAATTGCTTTTTGTGGTAGCATTATTATTTTGTTAATTCCTGCACTTCAGTGCTTAAATATCTTCTTTCTTACTTGCATACGTTACACGCCCACTTGTTCGGTGGCAGGAGGCTGTGCATGCACATCATTTGGAGCAGCATATTTTTATGAGTATCATTGGAAAATATTTTGAATTTAGAAATGGTGCCACCTTTCAATCGCATATTCATTTATCTTGTATGTGCTTTATCTAACAAAGAGCTGACATACGTTAAGTTACAATAGTGACAAGAGCAATAATTTCTTTCAACTACACAACATTGCTACAGTTGGGTAGCCTGACAAACTTTTACATCGATATATTGATTTCCATATGAGATAGAACAAATGGATTGTGCCTCAGGCTTGTCAGACTATGTTTGAATCAGATCAAATTAAATCAGTAATACTTCCAACATCCCCACATTCTAATTTGATGCAAGTGGCTTTCTGAGGAGAATTCCCATCAGCTCCATGCAATGAGAAGCAAAATGGAGGTGGAACCTGTGTTGCAAGAGAGATCAGAAAAACTCAGAGTGAGAAGGTTGCTAGTTTTTCGCTGGCTGGGACGATATTACTAAGATACCCAAGGACTGGATAATAGTCAATGTTGTTCCTTTGTTTAAGAAGGGAAACAGATAATCCAGGTAATTCCAGGACAGTGAGCCTGATGTCAGTTGTGGGGAAGCTGTTGAAGAGGAGATAGGCTTTATTCATATTTGGAAGTGAATAGACTTGTTAGTGACAGGACGCATGGAAGGTCATCTCTCACCAACTTGATTGAGTTTCTGAGGAAGTGACAAGAATGATTGGTGAGAGAAGGGCAGTGGATGTTGTCCACACGGACTTTAGTAAGGCATTTGATTAAGTATCTCATGGCAGACTGGTATAGAAGGCAGAGTCTCATGGGATCTGGGTTGAGCTGGCTAGATGGATACAAAAATGGCCTGGTCGTAGAAGACAGAAGGTAATGTTGGAAGAGTGCTTTTTGGAATGGAGATGAGTGATGTTCTAGTGGTGTTCTGCAGGGATCAGTACTGGAACCCGTATGTATACACAAACGATCTGGAGGAAAATGTAGGTGGTCTGATTAGCAAGTTTGTGGATGACACAAAATTGGCAGAATCGCAGATAGTGAAGAGGATTGTCAAAGGATACAGCAGGATAAAGATAGATTCATAGATTTGGCAAGAGAAATGGCAGCTGGAGTTTAATCGGGACAAATGTGAGGGGATGCATTTTGGAAGAACAAATTCTGGTGTGAATTATACAATAACTGGCAGAATCCTGAGAAGCATTGACATACAGAGGGATCTTAACATACAGGTCCACAAATCCCTGAAAGTGGCAACACCGAAGGATAAGGTGGTCAAGAAGGCATACAGCTTGCTTACCTTCATCGGCTTGGGCATTGGTTATAAAAGTTGGCAAGTTATGCTACTGCTGTTCAAAATTTTAGTTAGGCCACATTTGGAATATTGCGTGCACTTCTGGTCACCACACTACTAGAAGGACATGGATCCTTTGGAGAGGGTGCAGAAAAGGTTTACCAGGAAGTTGCCTGGTCTGGACAGTTTCAGTTATGAGGAGAGGTTGGATAAACTTGGATTGTTTTCACTGGAAAGATGGAGACTGAGGGACAGTTTGACAGAGGTCTACATAATTATGAGAGGCATAGATATGGTGGATAGCCAGAGACTATTTCCGAGGGTGGAAAGGTCAACTACAAGAGAGCACAGGTTCAAGGTGAGGGGGGCAAGTTTAAGGGAAAAATGCAGGGAAAATATTTCACACAGAGAGTAATGGGTGCCTGGAATGTACTGCTGGTGGAGGTGGTGGAAGCAGGCACATTAGCAACATTTAAAGCATGTTTAGATGGACACATGAACAGGAGGCAAACGAGGAATAGAAACTGGCCTGAGGTAATAGGTTGCGGATCTAAATAAGGTTTAGGAATTGGCACAGACTTGGTGGGCTGAAGGTCCTGTTCCTCTGCTGTGTTGTATTGTAAATCAACTTCCAACTTCCGTGGTTTACTGTAACTCGCAATCAGCGATTTCATTCATTATGTAACTGCACAAGCTACTATTTAATGAACAGGCTCCTCAGAAGTGCCTTAGATGTTTTGCCCCATTAAAGGCATTATATAAATATATATTTTCCTCATTAAAAGGCAAAACCTGACTATTCATGCTGAAACAGATAAATAGAATGTTGATTATCCCTTCTCCATCACTTCTGTTCCAGTTAAACAGTGTTTCTCAAAGAAACACAAGTAGCATGATTGAGAGGTCATGTTGTGTAAAGATAAGTTCCATTGCAAATTTAAACTCCAAGATGTATTTTTAAAAGAGAAAATAAAAGCATCATGGTTGATTCATGTGATAAAGTCAGCTGGCTGTGTACGCTTTAATCTGGTCAATATAGTCATCTGGTTGTTTAGACCTTCATCCGGTCCATATAGTCAACTGCCAGTTTAGGCTATAGCCTGGTCTTTATAATTAGCTGGTGGTGTAGATTATATACAGTTATATGGCTGTATTGAATACAATCTGGTTTACATAGTTATCAGACTGTGTACTCTATAGTATAGGGTGACAGAGTTAGACTATAGTCCGTTCTATATTAGTTGGTTGTGCGGTCAATAATCTGGTCTACATTGCTAACTAACTGTGTAGCCTGTAGTCTGGTCTATAAAATGATAAGACTATTTAGACTATGTTCTATTCCAGAAAGGTAGCTGGCTGTGTGGACTATAGTCTGGTCTATATAGTTAGCTGGCTTTGTAGATCTGGATAGTTAGTAATCATCAAGTGTACATTGTTAATTGACTATGTAGTCTGTAGTCTGGGTCAATATAGTTATCAGACTATTTAGATATAGTCCATTTCAGATTGTTATCTGGCTGTACAGACTATATATCTAGACCTAATGGTCCAGGTAGTCTGGCCTATCTCATTATCTGGCTGTGTAGACTATAGTCTGCCGTCTATATGCAGATGATAGGCAGATCTACGTAGTTGGAGAAAGTGAGGACTGCAGATGCTGATGATTCCTGATGAAGGGCTTATGCCCAAAATGTTGATTCTCCTGCTCCTTGGATGCTGTCTGACCAACTGTGCTTTTCCAGTGTCATACATTTTGAGATCTATCGAGTTACCTGGCCATGCAGTTATAAGAACGAACAAATTAACTGGCCGGCTGTGTAGATTAAAATTGGTTCAGTATAGTCACCTGATTGTCTCAACAATAGTCTGGACTATATTTTTATCTGGCTGTCTAGATGATAGTCTTGTTGATATAGTTCCTGATTATGCAGTCAATAGTCTGTTGTGTATATTTAGCTAATTGTACAGAATATAGTCTGGTCTATGTAGGCTATAATACGTTCTATATCATTAGCTGGCTGTGTAGACTATAGTCTAATCTATATAGTTATCAGACTACTGACATTATAGCCTGTTCTATATAGTTACCTATATATTTACCTGATTGTCAAGACAATAGTTATCTGTCAGTGTAAATTATAGTACTGTCCATGTAGTTAGTAGGCTGTATAAACTGTAAATTATAGTGGTGCTGGAAAAGCACAGTAGGTCAAGCAGCATCCGAGGAGCAGGAAAATCAATGTTTCAGGCAAAAGCCCTTCATCAGGAATGAAGGCAGGGAGCCTCCAGGATGAAGAGATACATGGGAGGGGGGTGGGGCTGAGGAGAAGGTAGCAAGAATACAATAGGTGAATGGGGGTGGGGATGGAGGTGATAGGTCAGAGAGGAGGGTGGAGTGGATAGGTGGGAAGGGAGATCGGCAGGTGGGATAGGTCATGGGGACAGTGCTGAGCTCAAACATGGGAACTAGGGTAAGGTGGGGGGAGGGGAAATGAGGAAACTGGTGAAGTCCACATTGATGCCCTGGGGTTGAAGTGTTCCGAGGTGGAAGATGAGGCGTTCTTCCTCCAGGCATCTGGTGGTGAGGAAGTGTCCTTGGCAGAATTGGCGGGAGAGATGAAACGTTAGGCCACAGGGCGGTGGGGTTGATTGATGCAGCTTTAAGCTATAAGCTGTAAGCTATAGGCTGGTCTCTATTGTTAACTGACTGTGTAGATAAAAGTGTGTGTGTATATGTTGGTGTGAAACACAGTGAAAACACCATGTGTGCAAATGACTATGGTAACAGTCCGCCACCAGAACAGAAACACCCAAGTGGCCAGGAAATCAGTAAGGGGCAGAGTCCCATGGGGCAATGCCTAGTGAATGTGAAAATGAAGGGGAGGCTGGGGATCAAATCAAAACAGAGTTGGAGGACGAAATAAGCTACTCCACACCCTGCTGTGCCCACCCCTCCCTGAAAACCTCCCTTTCCATCGAGGGTCTCGGTGGACACCACGTGCTCCTTCTCCAGAGACACCCAGGCCCTAACGTAACTGCGGAAGAGGGGCAGGCAGTCGGCCCTAACAACCCCCTCCACGGCCCGCTGCCTGGACCTGTTTATGGCCAGTTTGGCCAGGCCCAGGAGCAGACCCACAAGGCGATCCTCTGACCTACCCTCCCCCTTCCACACCGGATGCCCAAAGATCAGGAGCGTCAGGCTGAAGTGCAACCAGAAATATAAAAGAAAGTTCTTAAGATAACTAAAAAGGGCGTGCAAACACCCACACCCCATCCATTCGTGGCCCACAGACTCTGCAGCACCATAGAACAAACAGTTGGGTTGGGAGTCCATGAGCCACCTCAATCTGTGGTTATTGTCAGTTCTATGCAGTTAACTGATTGTCCAGACAACAGTCTGGTCTATATCGGTATCTGGTTTGGTAGGTGAGAGTCCAGTCTATATTTTTATCATGCTGTGTAGATTATAGTCTGATCTATATAGTTACCTGACTGTGAACAATAGCCTGCTTCATCCAGTTATCTGGCTGTGCAGGTTAAAGTCCAATCTACATAGTTAACTGACTATATGGAGCATAGTCTGATCTATTTGTTCTCTGTGCAGATTATATTCTGGTCTATATATTGAGTTGATTATGTAGTCTGTTCCATACACATATTTGTCTGCCATAGTATAGTTTGGCCTATATAATTTTCTCACTGCGTAGAGTGCAGTCTGGCTGTACAGTTAGCTAGTTGTGCAGATGATAGGCTGGTCTATAAACTTACCTGGCTGTGTAGACTATAGTCTAGTCTACATAGTTATCCAGCTTCAGGCTGAGCAGCCTCTTGACTGGTCTGTTTAGTTATCTGGCTGTGTACAGCATTGTCTGGTCTGTAAAGTAGTCTGACTGCCTTGACTATGGTCCGTCTATGTACCTCTCAGACTGAGTAGACTCTAGTCTGGTTTGTACAGTTAGCTGGCTGTGTAGACGATAGTGGGGTGTATATACTTATCTGGCTGTTCTGTCTATAACCGGACCATATAGTCAACAGTCTGCGTAGGCTATAGTCTGTTCTATATAGTTACCAGATTAGTTACACTATAGTCTGTTCTATATCGTTATCAGACTATTGAGACTATAGTCTGTTCTGTTTTGTTAGCTGTCTGTGAAGACTTTAGATTAGATTAGATTCCCTATAGTGTGGAAACAGGCCCTTCAGCCCAACAAGTCCACACCAACCTTCCAAAGAGCAACCCACCCATACCCATTCCCTTGCATTTACCCCTTACCTAACACTATGGGCAATTTAGCACGGCAAATTCACCTAACCTGCACATCTTTGGACTGTGGGAGAAAACCGAAGCATCCGGAGGAAACCCACACAGACACGGGGAGAACATGCAAACTCCTCACAATCACCCAAGGCTGGAATCGAACCTGGGACCATGGTGCTGTGAGGCAGCAGTGCTAACCACTGAGCTGCAGTGCCGCCTAAAATTTAGTTTGGTCTGTATAGTTAGCAGGCAGTGCTGAACCAAAGCCCCTTCAACCAGTGTCATTGAGCTGCAATGCGCAGACAATGCTTGTGTTTGTGTAAACTCAGACGATGTACTCCAGACCATGTGTCAGCTCCTCTACAGAGGCATATGAGCTCATGGGTGTCACCCTGAACATCCACAAGGCTAAGGTCCTGCACCAACCTGGCCTGGTATTATGGAGCAAACCCTCGATCATCAAGGTCCACAGGAAGGCCTTAAAGATTTTTGACCACTTCCAATACCCTGGGAGTATTCTGAAAGCCAATGCAGCTCTTGATGAAGAGATCCAGCATTACGCCCAGTGTGCTATCACAGCCTTTGGCTGCCTGAGGAAAAGGGTGTTCGAGAACAACAACATCAGATTTGTCACCAAGCTCCGGGTTACAGAGCTGTGCTGGTTCTTGCCCTCCTATATGGCTCTGAGATGCGGACTATCTCCAAAGTGAAAGAGTAGCATCCGAGAAGGTGTCGAGCACCTTGAGACTTGCTGTCGGGAATGAGCAGAAGCCGGGGGAAAACAAGGAACAGAGTATGCTGGCCCACCAATGCCCTACCCACCCATTCCCGTGACCCAAGTGGAACAGAGCCACATCAGTCTGCACAACCACTTCCAGACTCACCCTGAGAGAGGAAGAGAGTCATCCTTGTCAATGAGAGACTGCCAATGATGATGATAATGATTCTGTTCAAAATAGTTATCTGACTATGTCGACTGTGGTACATATTTACAGTCAGTTGGCTGTGTGGACTACAGCTTTATCGTTAGCTGGTTGTGCAGACTTTAGACAGTTCTCTACAGTTCACAGGCTGTGTAGATTATTGTCTGTTTCATACAGGTATCTTTCTATGAAGTCTACTATTTGCTTTGTAAAGTTATCAGCAGAGGAATTGTTGGAGGTCTTAGAAAACATGAAGGTGGCTCTACCTCCAGGACCTGATCAAGAGTATCCCAGGACATTATAGGAAATTAGGGAAGAAATTGCAGGGTCCCTAGCAGGGGTACTTGTATCATCTATAACCATGGATGAGGTGCCAGAAAACTGGAGGGTGGCTATTGTTGAACTTTTAGATCAGAAAAGCTGTAAGTAGAGGCCTGGAAACTATGACCTGTGAGTCTGACATTATTGGTGGGTAAGTTGTTGGAGGTGATTCTGAAAGATTGGATTTACATGCATTTGGAGAGGCAAGGACTCACTGTGCAGACCTTAGTGTGGTCTATATAGATAGCAGGCCATACAGTTTAAGGTCTGATCTATATAGTTATCTGCTGTGTAGACTATAATCTGGTCAATATATTTAGTTTGCTGTGCAGACTGAATTCTGGTCTATATGGTTACCTGACAGTCTAGAATATAGTTTGTAATATATAGCCATCAGACAGTGTAGACTGCAATCTTGCCTATATAGCTGTGTAATCTATAGTCTGTCCTATGTTGTTAACTAGCTGTGTATGCTGTAAGTCTGGCCTATGTAGTTCTCTAGGTGTGTAGACTGTAGTTGGGTCTACAAATTTATCTGGAATTGTGACTATAGTCTAGTCTATACAGTTATCAAACTGTGTAAACCATAGTCTCTTCCATATAGTTAGCTGGCTATGCAGACTATATTCTGGTCCATATGGTTACCTGATCAGCTGGACTATAGTCTGGTTTATGTAGGTATCAGAAAATGTAAACTGAAGTCTTGTTGTGATTGTTATCTGTTTTTTTCAGTCTATAGTTCATTCTACATTGTAGACTATGGTCCAGTCTATATAGTCATTAGGTAAAAAATGAGGTCTGCTGGAGATCAGAGCTGAAAATGTGTTGCTGGTTAAAGTACAGCAGGTTAGGCAGCATCCAAGGAACAGGAAATTCGACGTTTCGGGCCAGAGCCCTTCATCAGGAATGAGGAGAGGGTGCCAAGCAGGCTAAGATAAAAGGTAGGGAGGAGGGACTTGGGGGAGGGGCGAAGGACTCAAAGCCCTCCGCTTCTTCCTTTCCCGCCGCACCAACCAGTACCCTTCCACTGACACCCTCCTTCGACTGACTGAACTGGTCCTCACCCTGAATAACTTCTCTTTCCAATCCTCCCACTTCCTCCAAACTAAAGGAGTTGCCATGGGCACCCGCATGGGCCCCAGCTATGCCTGCCTCTTCGTAGGATATGTGGAACAGTCCATCTTCCGCAACTACACTGGCACCACCCCCCACCTTTTCCTCCGCTACATCGATGACTGTACCGGCGCTGCTCCCACGAGGAGGTTGAACAGTTCATCAACTTTACCAACACCTTCCATCCTGACCTCAAATTCACCTGGACTGTCTCAGACTCCTCCCTCCCCTTCCTAGACCTTTCCATTTCTATCTCGGGCGACCGACTCAACACAGACATCTACTATAAACCGACTGACTCCCACAGCTACCTGGACTACACCTCCTCCCACCCTGTCCCCTGTAAAAACTCCATCCCATATTCCTAATTCCTTCGTCTCCGCCGCATTTGCTCCCAGGAGGACCAGTTCCAACACCGTACAGCCCAGATGGCCTCCTTCTTCAAGGACCGCAGATTCCCCCCAGACGTGATCAACGATGCCCTCCACCGCATCTCCTCCACTTCCCGCTCCTCCACCCTTGAGCCCCGCCCCTCCAACCACCACCAAGACAGAACCCCACTGGTTCTCACCTACCACCCCACCAACCTCCGCATACAACGTATCATCCGCCGCCATTTCCGCCACCTCCAAACGGACCCCACCACCAAGGATATATTTCCCTCCCCTCCCCTATCAGCGTTCCGCAAAGACCACTCCCTTCGTGACTCCCTCGTCAGGTCCACACCCCCCACCAACCCAACCTCCACTCCCGGCACCTTCCCCTGCAACCGCAGGAAATGCAAAGCTTGCGCCCACACCTCCTCCCTTACTTCTCCCCAAGGCCCCAAGGGATCCTTCCATATCCGCCACAAATTCACCTGCACCTCCACACACATCATCTATTGCATCCGCTGCACCCGATGTGGCCTCCTCTATATTGGGGAGACGGGCCGCCTACTTGCGGAATGCTTCAGGGAACACCTCTGGGACGCCCGGACCAACCAACCCAACCACCCCGTGGCTCAACACCTTAACTCTCCCTCCCACTCCACCGAAGACATGCAGGTCCTTGGACTCCTCCATCGCCAGAACATAACAACACGACGGTTGGAGGAAGAGCGCCTCATCTTCCGCCTGGGAACCCTCCAGCCACAAGGGATGAACTCAGATTTCTCCAGTTTCCTCATTTCCCCTCCCCCCACCTTGTCTAAGTCGATTCCCTTGAACTCAGCACCGCCCTCCTAACCTGCAATCCTCTTCCTGACCTCTCCGCCCCCACCCCACTCCGGCCTATCACCCTCACCTTGACCTCCTTCCACCTATTACATCTCCATCGCCCCTCCCCCAAGTCCCTCCTCCCTACCTTTTATCTTAGCCTGCCTGGCACCCTCTCCTCATTCCTGATGAAGGGCTCTGGCCCGAAACGTCGAATTTCCTGTTCCTTGGATGCTGCCTAACCTGCTGTGCTTTAACCAGCAACACATTTTCAGCTATATAGTCATTAGTCTAATTAGACCATCATCTTTTCTATATACAATGCAACTTTGGTTATCCGAACACCAATTATCCAAATTTCTGATTATCCGAATAAGATCTCAAGGTCCCGATGCTCAGGTAAACTGTGTTATCCGAACATTCGATTATCCGAACAAAATACCCCCTGTCCATTCCGTTCAGATAATCAAGATCGCGTAGTAGTTCACTGGCTGTGTAGACTATTGTCTGGTCCATATGGTGTCTGACTCTGTCGATTCTAGTCTGTTATTAATAGTCAGTTAGCTATACTCTGTTGAGTGTGTGGAGCCTGTCTGTATATAACTATCTGGCTGTGTTGAATATTATCCAGTTTGTACAGTATTCTGACTGTCTAGAATACCATCTGGTCTATAGAGTCATCAAACCATGTAGACTATGGTCAATTTAAGTTTTCTGCCCGTGTAGATGTTTGCTCTGTACAGTAAGCTTGCTATGAAGAATAATGTTTAATTTATACAATTATCTGGCTCTGCACAGCATAATCTATTCTATACTGTTTACTCACTGTATAGGCTGTAACATGATTGTATATTTAATTGGCTGTGTAGAAAATTGTCTGGTCCATATAGCTACCAGGCTGTATAGCTTGTAATCTGGTCTATACAGTTAGGGTGGATCAACAACAGTTTGGTCTGTATAGTTATCTGACTGTGTAGACTATAGCACAGTCTATATAGTTAGTGGGCTTTATAGGCTATAGGCTGGTCTACATTGTTAAATGACCATAGAGTTATCTTGCTATGTTGACTATAGTCCAGTCTATAGAATTATCTTGCTATGCAGACGATAGTCTGGTCTATACAGTCAGCTGGCTGTGTAGACTATAGTCTTGTCTATTTAGTTATCTGTCCATTTGGACCATAGACTAGTCAATATAGTTATCTGACTGTGTCAACTGTAGTCAGCTGACTGTGTATATAGTCTGGTCTATATAGTTATCTCACTATGTGGACTATTGCATGGTCTATATAGGTAGCTGGCATTGCAGATTAAGATCTGGTCTATATAGTTATCCACTGTGCAGAATATAATCTGGTTTATATAGTTATTCGGCTTTGTAGACCACAGTCTGGTCTGCAGAGTTACATGGTTGTGTAGATTTTGTTTATTCGATATAGTTATCCGACTGTGTAAATCATAGTTTGATCTATATAGTCAGCTGGCTGTGCAAAGTATAATCTGGTCTGTATAGTTAATTGATGGTCCAGACTATAGTCTAGTCAATATAATCTGGTCTATGTAGTTATTAGCCTATTTAGGCTATACTCTGTTCTGTGTAGTTATCTGGCTATGTAGATTATAATCTGCACTATATTGTTATCTGGCTGTCCAGAGTGAGATGTGGTCTATACAGTTATCAGGTTGTGTGGACTATAGATTAGATTAGATTAATTTACAGTGTGGAAACAGGCCCTTCAGCCCAACAAGTCCACACCAACCCGCCGAAGCGCAACCCACCCATACCCCTACATTTACCCCTTACCTAACGGGCAATTTAGCATGGCCAATTCACAGGCCACATCTTTGGACTGTGGGAGGAAACCAGAGCACCCGGAGGAAACCCACACAGACACGGGGAGAACGTGCAAACTCCACACAGTCAGTCGCCTGAGTCGGGAATTGAACCCGGGTCTCAGGGGCTGTGAGGCAGCAGTGCAAACCACTGTGCCACTGTGCCACCCATTCATGCTAACATTTCTGGAGCAGGTAGGACTTGAACCCCGGTCTTCTTGCTCAAAGGCAGAGACACGACCACTGTACCACAAGAGCCCTATATAGTCTGCTCTATTCATTTGATTGACTGTGTGGACTATAGTTTGGTCTATATAGTTAGCTAGTTGCATGAACAATAATTTGGTTGATATTGTTAGTTGGCTGTATAGGCTAATGTGTGGTTTTCATTGTTATTTCACTGCATAGATTATATTCTGATTTATGTGGTTATGTAGCTGGCTTTATAGACTATAACCTGGTCTATATCGTTATCTGGCTCTGTAGATGATAGGGGTCTGGTCTATATATTCTGCTGAATGTGTAGATTTTAGACTGTTCTATAAGGTTATTTGACTATGTCGAGAGTTGTCTGATCTATATAGTTATCAGACTGTGTAAACCATTGTCTGCTCTTTACAATTATCTGTCTGTGCAGACTATAGTCTGGTCAATATAGTTACCTGACTGCCTAGACTATGGCCCAGATGTAGTTACCTGGGTGTATAATCTACAGTCTGGTCTATAGAGTTATCACACTATTTAGATAGTAGTCAGTTTGATACCATTATCCTTTTATTTTTCTGCAGACTATGGCTTGGTGTGTGTAGTTAACTGCCTGTGTAGACTATGATTGATATTTGAGTTATCTTTCTGTTCAGACACAGTCTGTAAAGATGTCTGATGTGTAGACTGTAATATGGTCTGTATAGTTATCAGACTATTTAGACTGTAGTCTATTCTATATAATTAGCTGTCTGTGTTGACTAAAGTAGTTTATAAAGTAATCTGACTATAGTCTGGTCCCTGCAGTGTTTGGGCTTGTGGATTATTGTTCCCATTGGGATGGGTGCAATGTGAAGGTCAAAAACTCCCACTGACTCATGCATGACACCCTTATTATAAACGTTACTCAGCAAAACAATTTTGGTTTTGATCCTTTTAAGAAGTTAATGCATGGGATGTGGGTGCGATGGCTGGGCTTGTCCATCCCTAGTTGCCCTTGAGAAGTTAGTGGTGAGCTGCCCTCTTGAACCGCTGCAGTCATGTGGTTTAGGTACAGCCACAATGCTGTTATGGATAGAGTTACAGGAATTTGACCCAAAGACACTGAATGATAGTTCAGCAATGGTGATGCCATTGAATACCAAAGGCTAATGACTAATTCTCGTGTTGAAGATTGACATTTCCTGGCATTTGTATGGCGCAAATATTACTTGCCACTTTTCACTGGTATTGTCCAGATCTTGTTGCATTTGAACATGGATTGCTTCAGGATCTGAGGGGTCGCAAATGATGCTGAACATTATGTAATCATTGGCGATTATCCCCACTTCTGATCTTATGATGGAGGGAAGGTCATTGATGAAGTAGCTGAAGGTGGTTGGGCCAAGATCACTACCCTGAGGGACTCCTGCAGAGATGTCCTGGAGCTGAGATGACTGATCTTCAATAACCACAACTATTTTCCTATATGCCAGGTATGACTCCAACCAGCGCAAAGCTCCCCCCAATTCCAATTGACTCCAGTTTTGCTAGGGTTCCTTGATGCCACACTCAGTTGAATGCTGCCTTGATGTCAAGGGCATTCACACTCACCTCCCCTCTAGAATTCAACTCCTTTGTCCACGTTTGAGCTGAGGATAGAATGAGTTCAGGACATGGGTAGCCCTCGCAGAACCCAAACTGGGCAACACTGAGAAGGTATCCAGAATAAAAGAGATCTTCACCGAGTTTGTTTAAGTAAATCAAATACAATCTGTTAATTGTAAAACAATTTTCTAAGTGTCAGTGGAAGAACTAGCTAGCTTCTAAACTATAATTTGGAATGAAAGCTATGCACCCCTTTTCTAATCCCAAAGCGGACACATTCACAGAACACAAAAGAGAAAAGAATTCTGCCGAGGTTACACTTTGGAAACAGCAAAACAAAAACACCCTTACTGGCCAATATCTGAAAATCAAATGATCAAATTTCACATAGTCAACCCATTTTCGCATTGATGAAACTGAACTGGTGAAAGCCACTGACCAATGGATAGCCCTTGAACACTGCTTTGGTCTTGGTGCAGCTTTCCTCAGTTGCTGAGAGGTATGCTCAGGAACAACATACAACAGGCGACAACTTGTTTTGCAAGCAAGGGCTATGATTTGTCCTCCACTGATTCCAAATAACCGAAGGAGCACATTACTTGGTTTCCTTGCTGGAAGTAACATACATGTATATGCAGAGAACAGTTATCTACAAGCAAAAAGGAATATGTCCAAACCTTGTGTCTTTTTTTAAGGCACTCAGGGGGAGTCTATAGATCTCTGTTGCTTTCTCACTGGTAATGCCTCAGCCAATCAGAGTTGACTTGCCAGCCAATCCATCTTCTCCTGGAATATAAACTGTGATTGATTGAAACTTGACATTCCTTGAACACAAAGTGACAAACCTCAACAACTCAGTTCTCTTTCTCAGCAACCTCTTTATCTATGGATTGATTCAATGCCTGTCTACAATGACGCACAAAATGATAATTTAACACATAGTCACCCTTTGTTTTATCCAAACACGTCTCTCCTTCTCTATACAAGCTCTATAATCATGTCTAGCTTCTTAGTCAGATAGACTATCAGTAATTTGCAGTATAATGAAAGACGATGTGAGGTCATCCACTTTGGCAGGGAAAATAGAAAAACAAAATATTATTCAAGTAAAGAGAAAGAGCAGAAATCTGAGGTATAGAGGGATCTGGATGTCCTGCTACACGGCTCACCACAAGTTAATATGCAGGCACACAACAAATCATACAGCATGGAAACAGACCCTTTAGCCCAACTCAGTCACGCCAACCAAGTTTCCGAAACTGAACTCGTTCCATTTGGCAGCATTTGCCCCATATCCTTTGAAACCTTTGCATCCATGTATCTGTCCAAATGCCTTTTAAATATTGAAATTGTGCCTATCTCTACCATTTCCTCTGCAGCTTGTTCCATACACACACCACCCTCTGTGTGAAAAAGATTGGGTCTCAGATCCCTTTTAAATCTTTCGCTTGTCACCTTAAACCAATGCCCTCTAGTTTTGGACTCCCCTGCCTTGGGGAAAACACTTTGGATATTTACCCTATCAATGCCTCTTGTGATGTTATAAATCTCTCTCAGGTACCCCTCAGCTTCTCCTTATAACTCAAACCATTCAGCCTCGGTAACGTTCCTGCCATGTACACCTTCCAGTTAAATTTGAAAATAAATACAAACATGATGCTCACTGCAAGGAGAATATTTTATTGCAGCTGGCTGCGGTATCAGTAGACCACATGTGAAGGACTGGGTATAGCCTTGGTAAAAGTGTGTTCAAAGCTATTCAGAGGAGGTTCACTTGACTAATAGCTGTGTATGGAGAGTAAGGGTTTAGAACAATGAGAGCTGATCTTCCTGAAAGGTGCAAGAACCTGAAGGGTGATGCTGAGAGGAAGCTTCCTCTAGAATTAGGGACACAGTTTAGAAATGGGACATCTCCCATTTTACGGTCTGTTTCCTGGGACACACAAATATCTGGAGGACCATCTGGAGGACCATCAACCTGGTGAAAGATACTCTTGGTTTGCCCAAAGTTTGTTAGTCTTTCAGTGCAAGGAGCTGACCTCAACTGAGAGTTGCAGACTGGCACATTCCAAGGTCCAGGGCTACATGCTGGTGCAGCGGGCACCAAGGTACAGTGGGGAAATACCACTGTCTAAGATCTTTCTGCCAAAGTACAGTTGGTGTCTGCTCAGTTATCAGACCCTTTCAGTGCCTCAAATGAAGGTAAATATAATCTTGTAAAAGTAAGAAGTGCCTTGGGTTTGTTTGTTCCATATATGTAAAGATTGTGTGCAGAATCGAATTGTTCTAGTGACAATGTTGGTCTATGAAGATTTTTTTAATGAATAAAGTATATTTTTGAAATAAGGAAAGAGTTAAGGTGGAAGTGAGAAGGAAAATTCCCTCTCAGAGGGTTGCTAGCCTTTGGAACTCGCTTTCCTTGACAGCGCAAGGCTCATTGAATTTATTTAATACTCAGGGAATTTGGCTCTTCACTGCCAAGGGAGTCAGGGGCTGCCAGGTGAGGGGGGGCGCGCCCTAGAGGCCACAATCAGATATGATCTTGTTGAATGGTGGATCAGGCTGGAGAGGATGAATGGATTGCGCATGCTCCTGAGTCATGTGGTTGTGTGATAAAGGAAGGCCATCATGTTTAGTGTATCTCCTGCTGATACTCTCATCTCTTTGCCCTCAACTCTCCTGTGCTTCTCTATCCTTCATTTATCGTACTGTGTCATATTCCTTTTGAATGCATTTTGCAATCTATGTCATATCTCATGGTCAAACCATTAATTCTGAATGGAAGGGGAATGTCTGCTCTTTTGGACTTCATTTGAAAATGGGAGAATTGTACCCAAATAAGCATTTTATCAATGTAAGAATTGAGGGAGCAAAATGTTAGGCAGCTCATCCTTTCCTGGAGAGCACTGGGCCTCTGGGATATACTGTCAACATGTGCTGAACACACACACACACACACACACACACACACACACACACATCCAGATACCATATCATACAGCAGGCAAGACAGTCTAATCAATACTTACTGTCATAGTCATAGAGATGTACAGGATGGAAACAGACCCTTTGGTCCAACTTGTCCATACCAACCAGATATCCTAAAATCATCTAGTCCCATTTTCCAGCACTTGGCCCATATCTCTCTAAACCCTTCCTATTCATATACCCATCCAGGTGCCTTTTAAATGTTGTAACTGTACCGGCCTCCACCACTTCCTCTGGCAGCTTATTTCATACACGTACCACCCTCTGCGTAAAAAAGTTTACCTTTAGGTCCCTTTTAAATCTTTTCCCTCTCACCATAAACCTATGCCCTCTCATTCTGGATTCCCTGAAAATAGGGAAAAGGCCTTGTCTATTTACCCTATCAATGTCCCTTATAATTTTATAAATCTCTATAAGGTCACTCCTCAGTCTCCAAAATTCCAAGGAAAACAGTCCCAGTTTATTCAGCCTCACCCTATAGCTCAAATCCTCCAACCATAGCAACATCCTTGTAAATCTTTTCTCAACCCTTTCAAGTTTCACAACATCCTGCTTATAGGAGGGAGATCAAAATTGCACACAATACTCCAAAACTGGCATAACCAATATCCTGTACACCTGCAACATGACCTCCTAACTCCTATACTCAATGTTCTGACCAATAGAGGAAAGCATACTAAATACCTTCTTCAATATCCTATCTACCTCACACTCTTATTTTAGTGTCAGCTGCAAACTTAGTAACTATACCTCCTATGTTCACATCCATGTTCACATGGGCACACCACTGGTCACAGGCCTCCAGTGGAAAAACAACCCTCTACCACCACCCTCTGTCTTCTTTCTTCAAGCCAGTTCTTTCTCCAAATGGCAAGTTCTCCCAGTATTCCATGTGATCTAACCTGATCCATGTGACCTCCTAGACCAGTGTGCTCAGCTGCAGAGATGGGTGAGGATGTTTAGAGAGATGTTCTCCCTTCCCTGTTACCCCTGGGTTATTTTGTATTCTCCTTTGTTGCCTGTCTCGTTTGGGATTAAATGGATACTGGGTGAGTGGAGGGAGGGAAGGGAACAAGGCATTCCTGTATTCCTGCATAGCATCTTGTCAGCATACTCCAGGCAGCCGGTATGGGACAGGCTTGGCCAGCCACTCAGTCTTTTCTTGCTCACCCTTTCATAAAGTCACACCACACAACATCAGATTTCCTAAACTGAACTAGTCACATTTGCCTACGTTTGGCCCATATCCCTCTAAACCTTTCCTATCCATGTCCCTATCTAAACATTTTCTAAAAGTTTCTAATCGCACTCACCTCTCCAACCTCTGTTGGCAGCTCGTTCCATACACGCACCATCCTCTGTGTGAAAAAAGTGACCTGTCAGATCCCTTTTAAATCTTTGCCCTCTCATCTTAAATCTTTGCCCTTTAGTTTTGGACTCCACTACTCTGGGGAAAGGATCTTGGACATTCACCTTATCTATGTCTCTCATGATTTTATAAACCTCTATAAGATCACCCCTCGGTCCGCTCGTCTCCGGGGAAAAAAATTTCAGTCTATCCAGCCTCTCCGTGTGACTGAAACCTTCCAGTCATGGTAACATCCTTGTAAATGTTTTTTGCACCCTCTCCTGTTTAATAATACCCTTCCTATGCAGTGTAGCCAGAATTGTATACAGTGCTCTGAATGTGGCTTTAGCAATGTCCTATACAGCCACACCATGACATCATGACTCAATGCTCTGACCAATGGAGGTAAACATGTCAGATACCACCTGCACCACCCTGGTCTATCAACGACACTACTTTCAAAGGACAACCTGTACCCCTTGGTCTCTCTCTGTTTCATAACGCTTACCAGGGACCTAAAATTAACTCTGTAAATCCTGCCCTGGTTTTTTTTAGATTAGATTAGATTAGATTAGACTTACAGTGTGGAAACAGGCCCTTCGGCCCAACAAGTCCACACCAACCCGCCGAAGCGCAACCCACCCATACCCCTATATTTACCCCTTACCTAACACTACAGGCAATTTAGCATGGCCAATTCACCTGACCGGCACATCTTTGGACTGTGGGAGGAAACCGGAGCACCTTGCACTTATCCAATTTAAACTTCATCTGTCACTCTTCTGTCCAAGGTGACAAGCAACACAAAAGAACCAGTAAAAACTTGCACTTATGTAGAAACAATTAACGTCACAAAAACATTTCACAGCTGCATTATCAGTGCAACTTTTGACACTCACGGAAATATTTGGGCAGCTGAACAAAATGGAGCCAAAAAGGTGGGGCACCTGAAAGGAGGAGGGAAAATATTCAATCTCTTAAAACTTAAGCTGCTAAAAGCACAACCACCAGCTCTGAAGCAATGAGAACCAAAGGTGTGAGAAACAAGAGAAAGACCAATGTTGAACATTCTTTGAAAACAGGAATTTCAGAGCAGGAGTGAACCATTCAGTCATGGAGTCATAGTCAGAGAGCACAGAAACAGGCCCTTTGGTCCAACCAGTCCATGCTGAACATAATCCCAAACTAAACTAGTCCCACATGCCTGCGCTTAGCCCATATCCCTTCAGACGCTTCTGATTCATGTCCTAATCTAAATG
This sequence comes from Hemiscyllium ocellatum, assembly GCF_020745735.1. NCBI lineage: Eukaryota > Metazoa > Chordata > Chondrichthyes > Orectolobiformes > Hemiscylliidae > Hemiscyllium > Hemiscyllium ocellatum. Next base: position 4,993,778 of record NC_083422.1, on the reverse strand, counting down.
TTTTTTAAATGCTGTAAGTGCACCCACATCCACCACTTCCTCTGGAAGTTCATCCCACACATAAACCACTCTCTGTGCAAAATAAAGTTCCCCTTATGTCCTTTTTAAATCTTTCTCCTCTCACCTTAAACAGATGCCCTTAGTCTTGAAATTCCCCACCCATGGGCAAAGACATTTGCCATTCATCTTACCTATGCCCCTCATGATTTTATAAACCTCCATAAGGTCACCCCTCAGCCTATTATGGTGCAGTGAAAAAAGTCCCAGCCCATCCAGCCTCTCCTTACATGTTAAATTCACCATTCCCGGCAATATCCTGGTAAATCCTTTCTGAACCTTCTCCAGCTTAATGATATCCTTCTTATAACAGGGTGACCAAGACTGGACACAATACTCCCGAAAAGGCCTCACCAACTTCCTGTACAACACCAACATGTCATTCTCAACTCCCAGCTTCAAAGATCTGAGCAATGCAGGCAAACATGCTAAATGCCTTCTTAGCCATCCTGTCTACATGTGACACAAACTTCAAAGAATTATCCACCTGAACCCCTAGGAGTGTCTCTTCTACAACACTCTCCAAGGCCCTGATATTAATTGTATAAAGTTAAAAATCACACAACACCAGGTTATAGTCCAACAGGTTTAATTGGAAGCACTAGCTTTCGGAGCATCGCTCCTTCATCAGGTAGTTGTGGAGGACACGATTGTAAGACACAGAATTTATAGCAAAAGTTACAGCAGAATTTATAGCAAAACCTGTTGAACTATAACCTGGTGTTGTGTGATTTTTAACTTTGTACACCCCAGCCAACACCTACATCTCCAAATCATTAATTTTCTAAGTCCTGTCTTTGTTTGTTTTACCAAAACGCAGTTCATTGAGCTTACTCTGCCATCCTAGATCACAGGTAATTATGTCAACATTGTATTGCTGTGCTACATTCATGTGCATGAATTTATGAATAACGAGAAATCTATCACTATCTATTATAAACTGAATGACTGAGTTTCACCCCTCTGGGGTAGAGAATTCCAAACGATTCACCGCCTTCCAAATGAAGATTCCCCCTCAGCTCAGTCCTAAATGGCTTGCCTTTTATCTTTCTGCATGTAGGTTTCCTGATTAGAGACCTCGCAGTCAGGGACACACAGCTCAGGGTTTAAAATAAAACTCACAGCAGGACATGAGCCTCAAACCGAAAGAAAAGACAGGATTTTCCGAATCTGCTCCCTGATTCCATCAGGCTGAACCTCTCGGGGATCATCTGATTCATGAAGGGTGGTTTCAGGCAATAGTTTCTACCTCTCTGCCAGAACATTCTCAGCAGAGAGCAGCAGATGGTCTGTCTGTTCCTTGCAGCACATTTTATAATTTGATTAGGGACTTTGGTATTAAATTGCTTTCCTTGTGGGGAGAAATATGCCATTACCAAGTACGTTGGCAATCAATACCTGAGCCAGAGAGCTTCCCCATGCAGGAGGGGGAAGGAACAGTCACTTAATTTCAAAGACAAGCCAAGTTAGCCTATCTTGGTCAGCAAGGAGACAAAAGCAAGTCACCGATCTCTCTCTTCCCCTTCCTCCTTCAGGGAGAGTGGAGGATGTGTGGTCACGCCTATCCTCAATTTATAAACGCTGCCAGCAATGTGGAGCATCAGACACAGCTCCTTATCCATGAGGAAACCTCCACTTCCAGGCAAAAGCTGAGATGCTCGGAATCTGCAGCAAGCACAGAGACTATTGGAGAAACTCAGCAGGTCTAGTCGAGAAACAGAGTTAATGTTTCAGGTCTGGTATGACTCCTCGTCAGGACTCCATAACATCAGCTGAGCCCAGCCTTGAAACGTTAACTCTGTTTCTCTCTCCAAGGATGCTACCAGACCAGCTGAGTTTCTCAAGCAATGTTTGGGTTGGTTTCAGAAAGCAGCCACATATTTGGTATGAGGGAACAGCAAACTGAGGCATAGCATGATACTAAAGAGAATAACATCCCGAATGTATGAGACCTTGGTGTTTTCAGTCGTATGTGGATGCCAAAGAGGAATGGTTTGAAAAGAATGTTCTTGCCCTTAATAATCCCATTTTTTCCTGTTCTGTAGGGAGGCTGCAGAAGGACTTGGACAGGCTAGGGGAGTGTGCAAAGACGTGGCAGATGGAATGCTTGTGGGAAGGTGTGAGGTTATGCACCTTAGTGGGAACAATAGAGGCGCAGACCATTTTCTAAATGGGGAACCTAATTCAGGATTCTCTTACGGTTAACATGCAGGTTCAGTTGGCAGTTAGGAAGCAACACTTGCATACATTCTAAGTGGGCTAGAATACAAGCGCAGGGAGGTATTGCTGAGGCTGTGTAAGATTGTGTTCAGACCGCATTCAGAATATTGTGAGCAGTTTTGGGCCCCGTATCTAAGGAAGGATGTGGAGGGGACCCAGAGGAGATTTACAAGCTTGATCATGAGGATGAGGGGCTGTCATATGAGGAGAAGTTGAGGACTCTGAGTCTGTACATGATGGATGGGATGGGGGGGATGGGGGCGGGATATGGTGGTGGAGATGAGATCTGATTGAGAATTACAGAATACTGAGAGGCTTGGATAGAGTGAATGGGGAGAAGATGTTTTCACCAGTGCGAGAGATTAGGACCCCAGGGCACAGCCTCAGAGTGAAGAGGTGACTCTAAAACTGAGATGAGGAGAAATTTCTTCAGCCAGAGGGTGGTGACTCTCTGGAACTCACTGTTGCAGAGGGCTGTGCAGGCCAAGTCATTGAGTGCATATAAGACAGAGATGGATGACTTTGTAATCAAGGGGATCAAAGGTCACAAGGAGAAGGCAGGAGAATAGGGTTTAGAAACATGGTCGAATGGTGATGGGCCAAATAGCCTAATTCTGCTCCTCTATTGTACACATGTTATGATTAAATTAGATTAGATTCTCTACAGTGTGGGAACAGGCCCTTCAGCCCAACAAGTCCACACTGACCCTCCGAAATGTAACCCACTCAGACCCCTTCCCCTCTGACTAATTCACCTAACACTATGGGCAATGTAGCACGGCCAATTCACCTGACCTGCACACCTTTGGACTGTGGGAGGAAACCAGAGCACCCGGAGGAAACCCACAGAGACACGGGGAGAATGTGCAAACTCCACACAGACAGTCGCCCGAGGCTGGAATCGAACCCAGGTCCCTGGCGCTGTGAGGCAGCAGTGCTAACCACTGAGCCCATGAGCATGCATAGTTAAGTGGAGGGAGGTTGTAGTTGGGAGATAGAAGGTTGGGAATTTTGGAAATATCTCATCTCTGCTACCATTGGAGTGGTGAAAATGTGTTGCTGGTTCAAGCACAGCAGGTCAGGCAGCATCCAAGGAATAGGAAATTCGACGTTTCGGGCCAGAGCCCTTCATCAGGAATGAGGAGAGTATGCCAGGCAGGCTAAGATAAAAGGTAGGGAGGAGGGACTTGGGGGAGGGGCGATGGAGATGTGATAGGTGGAAGGAGGTTAAGGTGAGGGTGATAGGCCGGAGTGGGGTGGGGGCGGAGAGGTCAGGAAGAAGATTGCAGGTTAGGAGGGCGGTGCTGAGTTCGAGGGAATCGACTGAGACAAGGTGGGGGGAGGGGAAATGAGGAAACTGGAGAAATCTGAGTTCATCCCTTGTGGTTGGAGGGTTCCCAGGCGGAAGATGAGGCGCTCTTCCTCCAACCGTCGTGCTGCCTAACCTGCTGTGCTTTAACCAGCAACACATTTTCAGCTCTGATCTCCAGCATCTGCAGACCTCACTTTTTACCATTGGAGTGGGGTGGACTGAATGGGGTCAGCTGGTCCTGCCTGTCAATTTTATATGGTCATCGTCTGAGTCACATATGAAATATTTTGGATAAAAACATGACTCTAATACAGCAGGACACTCAAACCTATTTGTGAAGCTACTTATACCCAGACTACAGTTGTAAGACAATATCACATTGTGTAGTGTGCATAAACTCTGAAGGTGAGATCAGGTCCTCCACTTAGCTCAGTGAGATGTCAGATGGCACTCAATGTGCCTCTGTTGGAGATTTGAGCCTTCCCTTGGTTCATTGTCTTCTCTGGTGTTCCAACTGCGGCACTCAGGGGGTGGGGCACTGTCTGGGGCACTGTCTATCAAGTGAGGCATCAAAGCTAGCTTTGTCGAACCCCGGGGTCACTCCCCAGTAATTGAGGTGGTATCTCCTCCTCAACGTTGCCTTCAAAAAACTGACTGGCTGTTGATTTCACACATTGCTGTATGCTGAAATCTTTCTGTGCTCACAGAGAATTCTTCCAGATTGATTCGTACCTTGGAAGGGCCTTTTTATTTCCTTTCTTCTTCCATGGACAAGGTTGTTTCTTCCCTTCCCCTACTGGGGCTGTCTGCCATGAAGGGCCTTTTCATCAGGCACTTACAAGTTAACCATGTTGCTTTGGGCCTGGACTTAAGTATTGGCCAGACCTGATTAAAAATGGCAGATTTCCTTCACTAAAGGACTTAGTGAACCAGATGGGGTCTCACACCAATTGATAATAATTTTGCAAATTGATAATAATTTTGCAGCATTGTTACATCGCAGCTTTGTGTGTGGGGTTTGAATCCATGTTCCATAGACTGAGGATTAAATGAACAGAGTGACATTATCACTGCGCCATCGTCTCCTCCGCACAATGTAAGAAGTGCTACATCAATAAAAGAAAGGCCTGGAATGAATGTAACAACCACGTGATATCTTGAAGCACTTTACAGCAGCTCTTTAACAGTGTCATCACTGTTGTGATGTAGGAGATGGGGCAGCCAATTTGCACACAGCAAACTTATAATGATCAGATAATCCGTTTGTGTGGTTTGGCCTGAGGGATAAATATTCCACCGACATCGGAATCAGAATTTTGCAAACTTGAAAAGCAGAGACAGTTGACTTTGTGATTTGGTTGAAAGCCCAGTGTTGAAACAGCTACCTGGTTCAGTAGCTGGGAGCTTCTTACAGCAGCAGAGAATCCTGGCAGATATCAGGACATGGACTTTTACAGAATAGTGCCATTATATTCATCAGAGAGGGCAGGCACAGCTTCTGGAAGGCAGTAACTCTCTGACAGTGAGAGAAACAGGACTCTTTGCTTTTTACAATCAACTTGTGGAATTTGCTCACTCCGAGGCAGAATGCTGCCCATGGCAGTAAGGTGGACTCTTGATACAAGAACGTTTAGTCCTCTTTTCATTTTTTTGGAGATGATGGTAATCATTTCAAGATTCCAAAGTATGAGAATTCCACTGTGATTTGTGAGGTTGAGTTTATCTCTTTGATAGTCAGAGATTCATAATCATTCAGCACAGAAACAGACCCTTCGGTCCAACTAGTCCATGCCAAACATAACCCGAAACGAAATTAGTGCCATCTGCCTCAATCCTTCCACAATTTCCTATTCATGGTCTTATCTAATTGATTTTATCTCTGACTTAAAGGCCTGAATCACAATTAGTGTTCAGCAGCATTTATTTCCCTTGGTTCTCTCATCTGTTGCATTTTTTAAATAAATTCTTCAGCTTCACATTCAGATCAGGCTTTCCCCATTGTGTAGACCTTGTGTGTCTCTCTTCTCCAGGTTTTGTCTAAGTATTCAGCAGATCTATTAGCAGGCAGGCAGCTGTTCTCATTTCAACTGTTCTGGTTTGGAAATCCCAGAGCCCACAGGAAGTCTTCCTGCACAAAGTCAATTGCTTCTGTCCTGTTGCTGCATGTTATCCCTTTCGTATCATCACAACTCTTGACTGAGACTAGACTGGGTTGGGATATCTGGTCAGCATGGACAGGTTGGACCGAAGGGTCTGTTTCCATGCGGTATATCTCTATGACTTTGACTCTGTGAAGGTGGAATTGAGCTAGGTGCGTGTGCCCCAGCTCTCCCGCCTTCCCATCAAATTAGCCAGAGTGATATTCGACAGAACTGCCTTCTGCTCCGAGGTTGTGTGCTTTTCATTAAGAAAGGTCAGCTCCCACGGAATGGGCAATGCAATGGCTTCAATACTGACAGCTACTCCCAGCAACTGGGCTCACGCCCAACCCACACCAATCTGTTGAAAATGCTCAGTGTGCTCGGGCATCTATGATTCAGCTATTTCTAAAAATTTTGTTCCAGGGATGTGAGCGTGGCTGCTTCCTAATTATCCTTCAGGTGATGGTGGTGAGCGGCCTTCTTTGAACTGCTGTGGTCATTAGGGTGTAGGGACACCCACAGTGCTGTTAAGGAGGCATTCCCAACATTTTACACACACAATGGGAGCAGGAGTAGGCCATTCTGCCCTTCGAGCCTGCTCCACCATTCAATATGATCATGGCTGATTGTCCTCTGTTCCTACTTGCTCTCCATACACTTTGATTGTTGCCCTGAGAATTGTATTGAACCATTTCTTGGAAAACATTCAATGTTTTGGCCTTAACCACTTTCTGTGGCATAGAATTGCACAGGTTCACCACTCTCTGGGTGAAAACAGTTCTCCTCACCTTAGTCCTAAATGGCTTATCCCACATCCTTAGGCGGGACCCCTGGTTCTGGACTCCCCACACATTGGGAACACCCTTCCTGAGTTTATCCTGTCCTGTCCTATTAGAATTTTATAGGTTTCAATGAGATCCTCCTCTCGTTCTTCTAAACTCCAGTGACTATAGTCTTCATCAATCCAGTGTCTCTTCATACATCACTCCTGCCCTCCCAGGAATCTGCCTGGTAAAGCTTTGTTGCAATCCCACCATAGCCAGAACATCTTTTGTCAGATATGGAGACTAAAACTGCACACAGTACTCCAGATGAATTCCCCATTTTGACCCAATAACAATGAAGAAATGATGATGTATTTCCAAGTCAGGGTAGTGAATGGCTTGGCGGGGAACTTGCAGGTGGTGGTGTTCCCATGTATCAGGGGCCCTTGTCCTTCCCAGATGGAAGTGGTCATGGTTTGGAAGGCGATCTCTGAGGATCTTTGCTGAATTTCTGTAGTGATCTTGTAGAAAGTACACACTGAGCAGGTGTTGGAGGGACTGGATGTTTGTGGATTTAGTGCCAGTCAAAGAAGCTTGTCCTGGTTAGTGTCAAGCTTCTTGAGTATTGTTGGAGCTGCATCCATCCAGAAAAATGGCCAATATTCCATCACACTCCTGACTTGTAGATTGTGGATTGTGGACAGACTTTGAGGAGTCAGGAGATGAATTAGTCACTGCAGTATTCCTAACATCTGAACCAGAATGCTGCCTGACCGGCTGTGCTTTTCCAACACGACACTCTCAACGTATGAATAGGAAGGGCTTAGAGAGATATGGGCCAAGTGCTAGCAAAAGGGATTAGATTAGGTGAGGATATGGTCGGCATGGACAAGTTGGACCGAAAGGTCTGCTGCACATCTCTATGACTCTAACTCTGTCTATTTCTTTCTTAATTATATGTAGTGACTCTGCCTCCAGTGCCTTGTGGCAGAGGATTCCACTTTCAATGACCGTCTCATTTTTCTAAGCACCAATGAATACGGGTCCAGTTAACCGAATCACTCCTTGTACAGCTAGCTGGCCATCTGAAGGATATGCCGATGGCATTAGATGGACCTGGGTGGAAGAAGGCTTGTGTGGACCACCGTGATCCAGATAACCTTGAGGCTATCAGCTCTTGCCATTTTAAGGAATAGGTTGGACCACAACAGCTACCATTTACAATAACATAGAGCTCAGGAAATTTGCTGTTTGTGTTGCCTTCCCATTGAAGTGGATACCTACATCTTGTACCTCACTCAGAATTTTTCCCAGGGCAGAAATGGCTATGACAAGGGGGGCATAATTTTAAGAGGGTTGGAGGATGGTTCAGGGTAGATGTCAGAGATCAGTTCTTTACACAGAGAGTGGTGGGTGCTTGGAATGCATTGTCAGTAGTTGGGAGTAGAGTCAGATACATGAGGGACATTTAAGCCACTCTTGGATAGGCACATGAATGATAGTAACATGAAGGGTAAGTAGGTTAGTTTGATCTTAGAGTAGAATAAAAGTTCGGCACAACATCAAAGGCTGAAGGGCCTGTACTGTGCTGGACTGTTCTATGTTCTATGTTCCATATTCAGCATTCTAATATATAGGGCATGAAAATCCTATCCATATCTATTAGCTGACCAGTAAACATGCCAAATATAATGAGTCTTTTCAGTGGTCAGAGAATTTTTTTACAGCATGGTAATAATAAATAAACAACTTGAATGTTAACTGTGGTGTTTTATTCTTCAGGCTGAAATAATTGTGGTAGCATACTTAAAGAATTAAACATTTGCATTTTTTATGTCTCTTTCTATTAAATCTTTCTTCTTTCCCCTCACTTTATTTCACTTTTCAACATGAATTGACATTGAATTCACAAAACTAACCTACACATCCTGGTACAGATTCTAGGTGTCTCAATAAGGATTTTTCTACTTGTTTGGTCAAACAGATGTAGAGACCTGCAGGACAGAGAAAAGGCCCTTCGCCCATTGTGTCTGTGCTGATGAAAGCAGACACCGAACTATGCTAATCCTTTTCCTTATTGTACACATTGTTCAGATAGTTCCCAAATACTCTAAAGTGGTCGCGATGCTGTATCAGACATCAGATGTTGTTACTCAAAGTCCATGCACAGTTGATTTGCCACAGTAAACATAACAAAAGATGAACACCATCCGTTTGCACAGATTGCAAATTCTGTCCCCATGCAATGCGATGTCATGGTGCCGACTTTGCCCTCCACTCCTCCCAAGCAAGTCTTTGACTTGGGAATCCTTTACCCTTTGGCATTGCAATGGTTTCATTCAACACCTGGAGATCTTGGAGCAGCCATCAACCACACAGCAATGAATTTTGACCCTCAATCATTATCAACCCTTAATTTACCTTCCAAACTTTTATTTTGAATATAAATTCAGTGATCATGCTCTCTAGGAGATTCCAATTCCCAACAATTGAAGAATGTAGGGTAAGTGGTTCTGGTCACAGAATCATAGAATCCTTACATTGTGGAAGTAGTCAATTCAACTAATTGAGTCCACACTGACCCTCCGAAGAGCATCCCACCCACCCTTATAACCTTGCATTCCCCATGGCTAATCCACCTAGTCTGTACATCCCAGGATACTGTGGGCAAATTAGCATGGCCAATCCACCTAATGTGTAGGTCTTTGGACTATGGGAGGAAACCCAAACAGACACAGGGAGAACATGCAAACTCCACACAGAAAGTCACTTGAGGCTAGAATTGAACTGGGTCCCTGGTGCTGTGAGGCAGCAGTGCTAACCACTGAGCCACCGTGCCGCCACAGAAGGGACAGCTTTTCACCTGGAAAAGTAGCAAGGAACTGGAGCTTACTGGCTGGAAGGAAAGAAAAGAGAGGCTCTCCAACAACATTTAAAAAGAGTTTGTAAATGTACTTGAAGTACCAGACCAGGATAGAAGGAAGTGACATTAGATGATGGTTACTTGCTGGTTAGTGCAGACAAGTGGGACAAATCATCTCTGTCCATCATATTAATTAAACTGACGTCAATGAGATCCAGAACTCCTCTGAGAGCAATATTGGATTGATTTAGGGGATTTCACACAAACACAGGACTACAACCAATTCTGGTAAACCTTGGGATAGAGTTCATACACAGTCTGAATGCTTACTCAACTCTTTCGGCAAGTTTGATAGATGCCTAAATACTTGTATAAAAAAACAGCTTAAGGAAGGGAGATTAAAAATTAAATCAGCATCGTAAATTATTTGACTTAACAAAAATCAATATTTCTTTTTGGAACAAGATAGTTTGAGAATGAGGGTTGAGCTGAGTTTGCTTTGTTTGGAAATTACTCAGTTGAGAGAAAGGGTTGGATTGTTTTTCTCCTTTTAACTGCATCAGAGAGGCAGCAGAATGCTCAATAATCTACCCTGAAAGGAATCACATTCATTCTGTCAATACTTGTCCAAACATCAGCAGTCAGTCCCTGGAGCTCTCAGTTATTTTTATATATCCCCTAGATTCTAATCTTCTCAGCAAGGTCAGAATGTACAGTTCTTCACCAAGAACTGTAATGCTGCCATGGGACGACATCAGGTGCTGCATGAGCACCTTGGAAATAAGGTCTATGGTTTGATGAGACCTTCGCCTTAAAGTCCTGAGCAAATACTGTTTAGCATGATCCAGAAACGAAGCTCTCCCTGTTGAAATATCTTCAAATTCTGACATGGTAGGCCAGACCATCCACTAATACCTCACCACAGGAGTCCAAGCACTTTTTCCTCATTCCAGTCTTATTTATTCAATCAAACAATCTTTCAGATAGCTGCTAAACTGTGTGCCTGGATTTCCTTCAAGATTATTCTTTTCCCCACCTCCTCTCAGGTTTTTAATCTGTTTTCTGTCCCTCAATAGGTTAACCATCTTCAGCTGCTTCATCAATGAACTTCCCTTCACCACGAGGACAGAAGTGGGGTTGTTTATCGATGATTGTACAATGTTCAGCACCATTCGTGACTCCTCAGATACTGAAGCAGACCATGTTCAAATCTAACAAGATCAGGACAGTATCCAGTTTTGGGATGACTAGTGGCAATCAAAATTCATGCTGCACAAAGGCCAGGTAATGACCATCTCCAATAAGACTCAAACAGACCGCTGCCCCTTGACATTCAATGGCATCATCATCAACAAGTCCCCCACTATCAACAGTCCAGACATGGCGGATACTGAACTGGACCAGCCTTACACATATAGTGACTACAGATGCAGGTCAGAGGCGTGGAATCCTACAGTGGTTAACTCATCTCCTGACTCCCCAAAACTTGTCCATTATCGACACAGCACAGGTCAGGAGTGTGATGGAATACTGCCCACTTGCCTGGATGGGTACAGCTCCAACACCAGTCTGGAAGGTCATCACCATCCAGGAAAAGACATCAACTTTAAAACTCACTCCCTTCACCATTAATGCACACTGGCAACACTACCCATGATGCATTGCAGCAACTCATCAAGGCCACTCCAATAGAATTTTCTAAACTTGTGATCTTTGTCATCTAGACAGCACGACTCAGTAGTCAGTACTGCTGCCTCATAGCGTCAGGGACCTGGGTTTGATCTCACCCTCAGGTGACTGTCTGTGTGGAGTTTGCACGTTTTCCCCGTGTCTGCGTGGGTTTCCTCCGGGTGCTCCGGTTTCCTCCCATAGTCCAAAGATGTGCAGGTCAGGTGAATTGGCTATCTAGGATGCTCTTTGGACAGTTGGTATGGACTCAATGGGCTGAATTACCTGTTTCCTCACTGTAGGGGGTTCAATGACTGACGATCTTGAATTTTTAAAAAAATCTGTTCATGATTGTAGGTGCCGCTGGCTGAAACAGTATCTATTTCCCATCTCTAGTTGCCTAGGCTTGGAACCATGTTACCATTTCTTCACTGTCAGTAATCAGAGTCCTGGACGTCTCCTTCTAATAGCATTGTGGATGCTCCTACACGCAAGGGCTGCAGTGGTTCAAGGTGGAAGTTCACCAGCACCTTCTCAAGGGCAAATGAAAGATGCCAATAAATTCAGTCCAGCCAGTAATTACCTACATCCCATGAATGATTTGCAACAAATTATCTGAAAACACAACAGTGGGTTAAACTTGTAGTTTGGTGTTCAACCAACTGTCTCTCAGTACCACCTTCCTCAAACCTTCTTCCTCCTCTGATTGGTTACACTGCTTGGCTAATATCTAGTAAAAATGTGAAAGACACGCATTTATATCAGATCTTTCACAGCCATAGGATAAACCAAAATGTTTTATAGCAACGGTGGAGTAACTGTTGGATAATGTAAAATTTGATAGCCATTTTGTGGACAGCACATTCCCACAAATGGAATGTTATAATAAGCTGTGATTTCTTGAGAGGTAAGTTTGGCTAAGGCACCAGCTCTTAGAGTCATAGAGGTGTACAGCACGGACACAGACCCTTCCATCCAACGAGTCCGTGTTGACCAGATATCCTAAATTAATCTAGTCTCATTCGCCTGCACTTGGCTCTTATCCCTCTAAACCCTTCCTACTCATAAAAACCATCCAGATACCTTTTAAATGTTGTGATTGTATCAGCTTCCACCACTTCCTCTGGAGCTCATTCCATACCTGCATCACCTTTTGCATGAAAAAGTTGCTCCTTAGCTCCCTTTTAAATTTGCGGACGACTCTAAGGTCGGTCGAGTTGTTGATAGTGCTGAAGGACATTGTAGGTTACAGAGGGACATAGATAAGCTGCAGAGGTGGGCTGAGAGGTGGCAAATGGAATTTAATGCAGACAAGTGTGAGGTGGTTCACTTTGGAGCAACAGGGGCAGGAATGCAGATTACTGATAAGATTCTTGGTAGTGTCGATGAGCAGAGAGATCTCAGTGTCCATGTACATAGGGACCTGAAAGTTGCCACCCAGGTTGATAGAGTTGTTAAGAAAGCATATGGTATGTAGCTTTTATTGGGAGATGGATTGAGTTTTGGAACCATGAGGTCATGCTGCAGCTGTACAAAACTCTGGTGCAGCAACACTTGGAGTATTGTGTACAGTTCTGGTCACCACTTTACAGGAAAGATGTGGAACCTTTGGAAAGGGTGCAGAGGAGATTTACCGGGATATTGCCTGGGATGGAGGGAAGGTCTTACGAGGAAAGGCTGAGGGACTTGAGGTTGTTTTCGTTAGAGAGAAGATTTATCTGAATAAGTTGAGAGGAGATTTAATCGAGACATAAGGTAGTCAGAGGGTTAGATAGGGTGAACAGTGAGAGCTTTTTCCTTGGATGATGATGGCTAGCACGAGGGGGCATAGCTTTAAACGGAGGGATAATAGATATAGGATAGATGTCAAAGGTAGTTTCTTTACTCAGAGAGTTGCAAGGGTGTGGAACACTTGCCTGTTGGTAGACTCTCCAACTTTAAAGGTATTTAAATGATCAATGGATAGGCATATGGATGAATAGTAGAAAGCGAGGACTGCAGATGCTGGAGATCAGAACCGAGACTGTGGTGCTCGAAAAGCACAGCAGGTCAGGCAGCATCTGAGGAGCAGGAGAATTGACATGAAAAAGTTACTCCTCAAGTCCTTATTAAATCTTTCTCCTCTCACCTTAAACCTATGCTCTCAAGTTTTGGATTCCTCTATGCTGGAAAAAAAGACTGGCTGTTTACCCTATCCGTGGCCCTCATGATTTTAGAAACTTCAAAAGATTACCTCCTAGCCTCCAATATCCTGGGAAAACAGCCCCAGCCTATTCAGCCTCTCCTATTAACTCAAACCCTCCAATATTGCAACGTCCTTGTAACTCTTTTCTGCATCCTCTCACGTTGCACAACATTCTTACTATAGAAGGGTAACCAGAATTGTCTGCAGTATCCCAGAAATGACCTCACCAACATCCTATACAGCCACGACATGATATCCCAACTCTGAAACAGTGTTACACCCCAAGTTTGCCAAATGCTTTCTTCATCACCTGATCTACCTGAGATTCCATTTTCAAGAAACTATGGGCCTACACCCCCAGGTGTTTTTGTTCAGCCACACTCTCCAGGGTCTTAACATTAAGTGTATAAGTCCTGCCCTGATTTGCCTGATCTACATGCAACACCTCACATTTATCTAAATTAAACTCGATTTGCCATTCCTCAGCCCATTGGCCCATCTGTTCAAGATCCCATTGTACCAAGAGATAATCTTCTTCCCTGTCCACTGCGCCTCTTATTTTGGTGTCAGCTGCAAACTCACTAACCACACCTTCTACGTTCACACTCAAATCATTTATATATATGACGAAAAGCAGTGAACCCAGCACTGATCCTTGTGGCACACCATTGGTCACAGACCTCCACTACCACCCTCTGTCTCCTACCTTCAAACTAATTTTCTATCTAATTGGCTAGCTCTCCCTGGATCACATGTGATCTAACCAGTCCACCATGCAGAATGCTTTGCTGAAATCTGGTTCTCAGTGCCATACTCTCCGGAGAGGCCATTCCCCCTACAGTAACCAAAACACCATACCTGTTTGTGATGGGATAGCCACAACAGGAAAAGTGGTTGACACTACCTGACTGTATCTGAAGTGTCTCTACCTTCCTGAAACTGCAATCCATTGCACCACTTTGTTCTTGTAAACTCCATGTTGTTTCTGACTGCTGCTCTAACTGATCCTTGCGGTTTGATAGATTGGATTACTTACAATGTGGAAACAGGCCCTTCAGCCCAACAAGTCTACACCGACCCACTGAAGCGCAACCCACCCATACCCCTACATTTACCCCTTACCTAACACTACAGGCAATTTAGCATGGCCAATTCACCTGACCCGCACATCTTTGTGACTGTGGGAGGAAACCGGAGCACCCGGAGGAAACCCACGCAGACACAGGGAGAACGTGCAAACTCCACACAGTCAGTCGCCTGAGTCGGGAATTGAACCCGGGTCTCAGGCGCTGTGAGGCAGCAGTGCTAACCACCGTGGCACCGTGCCACCCACTGGATTTACAATCAAACACACTTCTTGCAGGCATCGTCTCCAGGAACATTCCAATTCTCCCTGATCTCCCACATCCGACAGGAAGAGCATATCACCCCACTAGAAGCCATTTTTGCTCCACTAACCATTGACAGAACCAGAAATTACCAAAACATGGACACAACACACTTTGCTCAAAATGCAGCTTTAGCACAGACCTAATACTCAACAATACTGCTCTGGGATAACTTAATACCCATCCTTAATATGAAAAGTCAATCAAGAGACAGATGTTGGTCCCTTTTTTTTCCTTACCCGGGTCTAAGGATCTGATTGGTTTACAGTGATAGGGGATCAACCATTAGCGAGTCTTAACAAACGGATCTAACTTTTGACAAGATGGAATTTATTGATGATACAATTTATAGCGGTTTGTCATTGTTATTAAAACCTGTGGTTGTAGATCTTCCCTTGGCAATGTTCTAATCTATGATGTTTTCTCCCTATCCCAGTTTGTATGATAGTATCCAATTAGGTAGGGATTAGTGGAGACTTTAACATTAACCCTTTCAGAGCCGCTACCTGTTGCAACACTCCATGCTTCCTGACCAGCATCCTCCACTGGCTTGGCAATCCTACAATTTTTAAATTTGCAGCCTCATTTTCAAATCCCTCCATCAGCTCACCCATCCCTACCTCAATTACCTCTTCCAGCCCCACACTCCCTACATTTCTGAACAATCTTTTGGTCACCCGCCTTAAGGTTCTGGCCAAGGAGCAACCACAAAGGCAAAAGGCTGCGTTGTCACAATTGAGAAACTTTGGGAAGCACTGGGATATTTTCAGTATAACCTGGAAGAATGGAAATTATTTTTACAGACGGTTTAAGGGAGTTGAGATAAATGGATCATTTCCCACTTGGGATCACAGCAGTTTCTGATTGTCATTAATGATTTACATGGATGAAACGAACTGTTTTGTAGTCAAACTAACTGAAGATACAAAAATGTGTAGATAAGCTGAAAGGAAATTTATGAGGAGGGTACAAAAGATGGACTATTACTGCACCTGAATGACACGGGTATTCGTGAGCAAATTGGGAGAATATCAGAGTCGATAGTGAAGAGGCCCTCACTATCAAGATTGAACAAACCCATTTATTAATCATACATGGGATGAGAGCATCACTGGCTGCACCAGAATTCATTGCCCGTCCCTAATTGCCCAGATGGTAGTTAAGAGTCAAACACATTGCTGTAGGTCTCGAGTTATATGTAGGCCAGACCAGGTACAGATAACAGCTTCCTTCCTGAAAGGGCATTCGTGAATTAGACAGATTTTCTGACAATCAACAATGGATTCATGGTTATCAGATTTTTATTGAATTCAAACTCCACCATTTGCCATGGCAGAATTCAAAGCCAGGTCCCCAGAACATTACCTGGATCTCTAGATTAACAGTCCAGCAATTATACTACTTGGCATTGCCACACCCCCATTATCCTGCACCTCCCTGGACACTATGGGCAATTTAGCATGGCCAATCCACCTAACCTGCACATCTTTGGACTGTGGGAGGAAACCAGAGCACCCGGAGGAAACCCATGCAGACATGGGGAGAATGTGCAAAACTCAAAATACTAATGACCTACTCAGGCACTCGGTATAGAAGTAATTAATCAAATGTAATTGTACACACACTCAATGAGTTCTTTAGATTAGATTACCAACAGTGTGGAAACAGGCCCTTCAGCCCAACAAGTCCACACCGACCCGCTGAAGCGCAACTCACCCATACCCGTACATTTACCCCTTACCTAACACTACAGGCAATTTAGCATGGCCAATTCACCTGACCTGCGGGAGGAAACCGGAGCAAACCCATGCAGACACGGGGAGAATGTGCAAACTCCACACAGTCAGTCGCCTGAGTCGGGAATTGAACCTGGGTCTCAAGCGCTGTGAGGCAGCAGTGCTAACCACTGTGCCACCGTGCCACCCTAAGCTTGATCAGACAGTTAGATAGTTATAAATAGTCTGTTCATTTCAAGAAGCATCAACCCATTCAAATTAAATTGGATCAGCATTTTAGCTAATAGAGTCGCGAAGGAGCTTTTCAGACAGGAATACTAAGGATACTTATGCTGGTGTCCCCCAGGTTCCTAGCCTTTTGTCTGCAATTCAGAATGGGCTGGAATTTTAAACAGCCAGCTCTCCTTTCATTTTATTTTATACAACAATAACATGCTTTTATCTAGTGTCTTTGATGTTATCAAATAAATTTCAACTCTTGGCACATTCAGGAACATAAGCACATAAGAAATAAGGGCAGGGATAGATTATTCAGCCTCTACAGCTGCTCTGAAATTGAAACAACTGCACACAGAGTAACACAATAACCCTTCATTTACTTTTGCCCTGTATACTGGCTGTAGCCAGCCAGCTCAGAGTCAGTCCTCCAAACTGAGGAGATTCTAAATCCCTTATTGACCTTGTAGTCAAGGTGGTCCACCTGGTTCCATCACTACAGTTAGTCAACATGATCAGATTCCATCTTTGATCTTAACACTACTACTTAATACTTATTTCACTTCACAATCCAAACTATCGATTGAAATAAGATGGAAGTACTGCAGGTAATCTGAAACTTAAAAAAAACGTTAAAAAGAGAAACTCAGTAAGCCTTTGGAGAAAGAAGCAGTGTTAACATTTTGAATTCAACGATTTTTCTATGGAATGTTTTGACCAAGGGTCACCATACCTGAAAAATTAATTCTAATTTCTTTTCACAATTGCTGCTAGACCTGCTGAGGTTTTCCAGCAACTTCTGTTTTTGATTCTTCTGTAGAACTGTTCCAAAGAACAGTCATGTCGGACTTAGAATGTTAATTTTGTTTCTTTCTCCACCTGTTTGGTTTCTCTGGGATTTTCACTACCTGTCAATCTCAGCGCTGATCATGCACCATCCAGAGACCTTTGGAGATAGAGAATTCTAAATGTCATCTCGCTGAGTGTAGAATGATCTTCATTGTGCTGAATGGGATTCTCCTGTATCAGGAGATTAAACGTTTTAGCTCTACAGTCTCCAACCAGTCAAGTCATTTGAGAACTCTTCAAAAAGAACATGTCTCTTCATTAGAATCTGGAAAGGTTCCATCAGACCTGATATAACCCTTCCATTCAAAAAGAGAAGGAGACAGAAAACAGGAAACTAGCCTTGCTTCTCTGTGTCAGGATTAATCATTCGTGAGGTTACAACTGGGCATCTGGTAAAAAACACACAAGTTAAAAGTTGAGAAGAGTCGGCCTCTTTGCAAAAGGAGAATCATGTTTAACCAATTTACTGGAATTCTTTGAAGAAGTAACACGTGCATGGATAAAGAGGAGCCTATTGATGGACTGAATACAGTTCCACTGCTCTTAATGGTCCTTGTGGATGCCCAGTTTTAATTGATTACATTTGTTGGAAATCCATTTAACAATGTGATAGAGCTACATGGGACTTTATGATTAGATTAGATTCCCCACAGTATGGAAACAGGCCCTTCAGCCCAAAAAGTCCACTCTGACTCTCTGAAGATCAACCCACCCAGACCCTATGTTTACCCCCGACTAATGCACCCAACACCATGGGCAACTTAGCAAAGCCTATCCATCTGACCTGCACAGTTTCGGATTATGGGAGGAAACCGGAGCACCCGGAGGAAACCCACGCAGACACGGGGAGAAGGTGCAAAGTTCACACAGTCAGTCGCCCAAGGTGGGACTCGAATCCAGGTCCCTGGCGCTGTGAGGAGGCAGTGCTAACCACTGAGCCACCGTGCCACCCCTTCACTAAAACTATCCTGTTGATACTGCTGTTAACAGAACTACCTATGACAAATATTTTGATGAGAAACACATCAAGTATATTTTTTTCCCTTTTGTCGGTTCCCTTATCAGTGCCACAGACCAAGTCTGGCAGCTGTGTCCTTTAGCATTTGACAATTTGATCAGTAATGCTACTGCTGAGCCACTCTTGGTGGTGGACATTAAAATCCCCCACCCAGAGTACATTTTGTACCCTTGCCATCCTCAATGCTTCCTCCAAGTGTTGTTCAACAAAGAGGAGTTTTGATTCACCAGGTACATGGTAATCAGCAGGAGCTTTCCTTGCCCATGTTCTACCTGAAGCCATGAGGCTTCATGGGGTCTGGACTCCCAGGGCAACTTCCTCCCAACTGTATACCCCTGTGCCACCACCTCTGCAGGGTCTGTCCTGCCAGTGGGACAGGACATGTCCAGGGATGGGGATGGTGGTGTCTGGGATGCTGCACAGTATAAATTGGTGGGTATGACTAAGCCAGGCTGTTCCTTGACAAGTCTGTTGCAGTTTTGGCACAAATCCTCGAGCATTAATCGAGGGTCTGCAGGAGTGGCTTTGCAATTGTTGTTTCCAAATCATTGGCAGTCAGTTTGCTGTTATTACATTTCAAGCTCTTGAACAACCACATAGCTTGCTCAGCCATTTTAGAGGGCAGCTACAAGTCAACCATATTAATATGGGTCTGGATTCACATGTCAGCCAGGCTAAATACAGAGCAATAAATGTTCAGACCCTCCAGCTCTTGCAAATCTTTTGCTTATATTGAAAAATTATAGCAATGAAAAAAATACTTAGGGATGTTAGACCTACTTGACTAGTGTGAGAAGTGATCAATGAAGAATTTATAAGACCATAAGAGCAGACATCAGACCATTCAGCCAGTCCTGTCTTCTCTGACATTTAACCATGGCTGATAGGTTTTCCATTTCCCATTTTCCCACTGTCTCCCCAGAATCTTCAATCCACTTGGCAATCAAGAACTTTTCTTTCTCTGCTTTGTATATACTCAATGACCTGGCCTCCACAGCCTGCTGTGACAGTGAATTCCACAGATTTACCACTCTCTGACTAAAGAAGTTTTTTTCTTATCTTGCTTCCAGAGTCTTCCCTTCACTCTTAGGCTGTGCACTCAGGTCCCCCTCTCTCCTGCAAATGGAAACATCTTCCCAATATCCACTCTGGCTAGACCATTCAGTATTCTATAAGTTTCAATCAGATTCCCCCTCATCCTTCTAAACTCCATCGAGTATAGTCCCAGAGTGCTCAAACATTCCTCATATGTTAAGCCTTTCATTCCTGGGACTATTTCTCGTGAACCTCCTCTGGATGCGCTCAAGGGCTAGAACATCCTCCCTGAGGTATGGGGCCCAGAATTGCACACAGTATTCTAAATATGGTCTGACCAGAATTATACACAGCCTCAGAAGTACATCCCTGCTTTTACATTCTAGTCCTCTCAAGGTGAATGATAAAATTGTATTTGCCTTCCTAATTACTGACTCAACCTGCAAGTTTACATTCAGAGAAACCTGGACTAGGACTCCTAAGTCCCTTTGCCCTTCAGATATCAGAATTTTCTCCCAATTTAGAAAATAGTCCATGCATGCCTCTATTCTTCCTACCAGAGTCACAAATTCCTACGTTGTACTCTATCTGCCACTTCTTTGTCCCCTCTCCTAATCTGTCTGCAGCCTACCTGCTTCCTCAATACGACCTACCCCTCCACCTATGTTTGTATCATCTGCAAATTTAACCAGAATGCCCTCAGTTCCTTTATCTAAATCACTCATGTATAAAATGAAAAGTTGTGGATCCAACACTGACCGTTGTGGAACACCACTTGTCACCACCTACCATCCTGAGAAGGACCCTTTTATTCTCACTCTCTACTTTCTGCCAGACAGCCAGGCTTCTATCCATGCTCACACCTTGCTTTTAACACCATGGCACCTTATCCAAAGCCTTTTGGAAGTCCAAAGTTCTCTAACATCCATTGGTGATCCTTGGTCTAACCTACCCATTACCTCCCCAAAGAACTCTAGCAGATTAGTCAGGCATGTCCTCCCCTTGATGAAACCATGTTGACATTGCCCTGTTTTACCAGACACTTCCAAGTATTCAGAAATCTCATCCTTCACAATGGACTCCAAAAGGTCAGGCTAATTGGCCTATAATTTCCTATCTTTTGCCTAACTCCCTCCAGAAACAGGGGGTTAATTTTGTGATTTTCCAGTCCTCTGGCACCTTGTGATTTCAGTGATACCTGAAAGACCAATACTAAAGCCTTCACACTCTCTTCAACTATCTGCTTCAGAACTCAAGGGTGTAGCCCATCTGGTCCAGGTGATTTATCCATTTTCAGACCTTTCAGTTTTTCTAGCACCTTCTCCTTGGTGATGACCACCATATTGATTTTTTGGGGATATTATTTGTGGCTTCCATTGAGAAGACTGATGTGAAGTAATTATTCAGTTCCTCAGCCATTTCCTTGTTCCCCACTACTATCTCTCCAGCATCATTTTCCAACAGCCCAATGTCCACTTTTGTCTCTCTTTTGCCATTTATGCATCTATAGAAACTCGTGTCATCTTTCATGGTGTTACTGGCTAGCTTACCCTCATATTTAATCTTCTTCCTCCTTATTTCTCTTTTTGTTGCCCTCTGTTGGTCATTGTAAGATTCCCAATCCTTTGGTTTCTCACTGTCCTTCACCACATTACATGATTTCTCTTCTGTTTTTATGCTATCCCTGACTTCCCTAGTCAGCCGGTTGCCTCACCCTCCCTGTACCATGCTTCTTTTCCCTCAGGATGAATCCCTGCTGTGTCTCCTAACTTACTCCCAGAAACTCCTGCCATTGCTGTTCCACTGTCACTTCCTGCTGGGCTCCTCTCCCAGCTCCTCCCCCATGCCTCTGTAGCTGCCTTTATTCAGCTGTAATCCTGTTACCTCTGATTCTGTCTTCTCCCTCTCAAATTGCAGAGTAAATTCTATCATATTATGATTGCTGTCTCCTAAGGGTTCCCTCACCTTAAGCTCCCTTATCAAGGCTGCCTCATTGCACAACACTAAATCCAGTATTGCCACCACAAACTGCTCCAAAAAAGCCATTTCATAGACATCTCACAAATTCCTTTTTTGCAATCCACGACCAACCTAATGTTCCCATCCACCTGCATATTGAAATCCCCATGATCACTGTAATGTTGCCTATCCTTTGCATCTTTTCTACCTCCTGATGTATCTTATGCCCAGCTCCTGATGATTAGATTAGATTACTTACAGTATGGAAACAGGCCCTTCGGCCCAACAAGTCCACACCGACCCGCCGAAGCGCAACCCACCCATACCCCTACATTGATCCCTTACCTAACACTATGGGCAATTTTAGCATGGCCAATTCACCTGACCCGCACATCTTTGGATTGTGGGAGGAAACCGGAGCACCCGGAGGAAACCCACGCAGACACGGGGAGAACGTGCAAACTCCACACAGTCAGTCGCCTGAGGCAGGAATTGAACCCGGGTCTCTGGCGCTGTGAGGCAGCAGTGCTAACCACTGTGCCATGATGCCAGTAGATAACTCCCATTTTTTTTATCACTGCATTCTTCAACTCTACCCACAAAGATTCTACATCATCTGCCCCTACTTCATTTATTGCTTTTAATTTGATTTCATTTTTTTACTAACAAGGCAATACCCCACCCTCTCTGCCCACCTGCCTGTCTTTTGGTGTCACTTGGTATGATTATGGCAAATCCAATGGATTGTTTGCGCAAATTAGAATGGTAATGAGAGGCCACACATTGAAGACAATGTTGAAAAGAGTTAAGGGGATTGTTAGAGAGAAAATGTAAATTGAATGTGGAATTCTCTGCCTCAATGCATGAATAAGACAAATCTATCAATTCTTTAAAAAGAGAAGCAGATCACTTGATGGAGAGGAACATTAAAGGGTGCAGGAAATGAACCAGAGAAAGAGATTAGATCTGGTGACTCGATTAAAGATATCACTGGTACAGATTAAAAGCTGAATGACCTGCCCCCATGTCAGACTAACCTGTAATTGGCCACCCTCCATGGTTAAACACATTACATATCATAGGAAATAGTACAAATGGGACAAGATTTAAGTGTGTCACTTAGAACTGTAAAAGGAAAATAGCAACCAACCAAAGTTCAACCTTACAATTGAAGATACTCAATCGAAGACTTCCTTAACAGTACAGACTCATCGACATTTACAGCACCGTTGTCCACGCTGGTCAACAAAGATCTGACTAAACTAATCCCAATTTCCAACTTTTCACACTGGAGATGTTGACAAGACAAATGAATATCCAAATGCTCCTTTAAGGTTTCAAGAGTTTCTGACTCAACCAGCCCTTTGAGGCAATGTGTTGCAGACTTTTACCAACACCCTCTGGGTGAAATCGTTTCTCCTCAACTCCCCTCTCAGCTTCCACCTCTTATCATATAGTCCTTAGTTATACTTAGCATGCCTGCTTTCATCAGTTAAGGCATTGAGTTTCAGAGTTGGGATGTCTTGTTGCAGCTGTACAGGATGTTGGTGAGGCCACATTTGGAGTACTGCATGCAGTTCTGGTTGCCCCCACGGTGGCACAGTGGTTAGCACTGCTGCCTCACAGCGCCTGTAGACCCGGGTTCAATTCCCGACTCAGGCGACTGACTGTGTGGAGTTTGCACGTTCTCCCCGTGTCTGCGTGGGTTTCCTCCGGGTGCTCCGGTTTCCTCCCACAGTCACAAAGATGTGCAGGTCAGGTGAATTGGCCAAGCTAAATTGCCCGTAGTGTTAGGTAAGGGGTATGGGTGGGTTGCGCTTCGGCGGGTCGGTGTGGACTTGTTGGGCCGAAGGGCCTGTTTCCACACTGTAAGTCTAATCTAATCTAAAAAAAATATATTATTAAATTGGAAAGAGTGTGGAAAAGATGTACTAGAATGTTACCTGTTCTGGAAGTTTTGAGTTATAAGGAGAAGCTGGATAGGCTGGGATTGCTTTCTTGGAGAGTATGAGACCGAAGGTGAATGTACAGATAGCTCTAAAAACATGAGAGGCACAGGTAAGGTAGGGGGAGTCTAAAATGAGAGGGCATAGGTTTAAGGTTAGAGGGGAGGGATACGAAAGGGTCCAGAGGGGCAATTTGTTCACAGAGTGGGTGGAGAGTGTCGGAATGGACAGAGATAACAGTGGAAGAGAGTACAATTTTGTCATTTTAAAAACATTTCGACAGGTACATGGATGGGATGGCTATGGAGCTACATGGACTAAACTCAGGCAACTGGGACTAGTTTAATTGTGAAATCTGGGCAATATGGACAAGTTTGGCCAAAGACCCTCTTTTCCATGCTGTCGACCTTTATGACTCTATGGAAACAACTGGAAACACAGCTTTCCCGTCCACTCTATCCATGCCCCTCGTATACACTTCTATCAGGCCCTGTATTAACCTTTGTTGCTCCAAGGAATGAGCCCAAACCTATCCAATCTTTCCTGATAGCTCAGACCCTATAGCCCAGGCAATACCCTGAGTAAATCTGCTCTGCGTCCACTCCAGTGTAATCACAAACTTCTTATAATGTGGTGACCAGGACTGCACACAGTATTCTAGCTGTGGCCTAACCAATGTTTTATGTAATTCCAGCATCACCTCCCTGTTCTTGTATTCTATGTCTTGGATAAGAAGGATAAGAGTTCCATGTTCTTTCTTAATTACCTTATCTACCTGTCCAGCTACCTTCAGGGATCTATGGATGTGAATACTAAAGGCTCTCTGATCTTCAGTACTTTCCATTGTCTTAGTGTTCATAGTGTCATTCCTTGCCTTGTTAGCCCTCCCCAGGTGTATTGCCTCACACATGTCCAGGTTGAATACTGTTTGCCACTGCTTTGCCCATCTGGCCAGTCCATTGATATCCTGCTGCAGTTTACAGCTATCCTCACTATTTACCGCCTGGCCAATCTTCACATCAACTGCCAATGTCATGATCGTGGCCTGCACAAATATTGGCGTAAACAACAACCCGCAAGGGCCCAGCACCGGGATCTGCAGAGGATAGACTGTTTTTTAACCTGTAAGAGGGTTATGGGGAAAAGACAGGAAGCTAGAGTTGAGGATTATCAGATCAGCCATTGAATGGCAGAACAGGCTTGATGGGCTGAATGGCCTACTTCTGCCTTGTATTCTAATGGTCTGAACCCTCTGGAAGCAGGCTCATAAAACAACATTCTGATGGCTTCAGCCAAATTTCTGAGAGTTAACCCACAAATCATGCAAGCAACAGCCTGACAATAGTCATACTCACCAAACAGAGTTCGTAAGGCATCGTCTAGTCATGTATCTCTGAGTTACACAAGTATTTCTGTGTCACTGTAACATAAGTGCAAGTTCAATATTTGTCTCAGAAATGGTGAGCGTGGGTAGAATTGTGCTGTTGAATTGTTAATCTCACACTGGAGCATGGGACGCACAGTGCCTCCTCTCTGGAAGATCCCGTAAAGCACACAGGAATCAGGTGGTGGAGAGATCAGGAACAGGCCTTTCCCTTCAAGCAGGAGGGTATGGGGATAGAAGTCCCAGCTAACTCACGAATGGCTGGCGAATTCTGAGTTCAGCAACATGACTGGGGAGGCCTTTGACACTGTCAAAATCACAACCCCTCCCACCTTCCTCACCGCCCAAAAGATTCGCAGGATCACAAAAGTATTTCCTGATCGAAGTTGAAAAAATTATGAGAGACATGGATAGAATGGAGAGTCTGGATCTTTTGTTCCTAGAGTAGAAATGTCAATTTCTAGGGGCCACAGGTTTAAGGTAAAAGGGGAAAAGTTTAAAGTTGATGTGAGAGGCAGGTTTTTTACACAGAGGGTGGTAAGTGCTGGAATGTGCTGCCAGAGGAGATGGTGGAGATGGATATGATAGCAACGTTGAAGAGACATCTTGACCGAAACATGAATAACAGGGAATAGTGGGATAGGGACCGTTCAAGGTTTGTGCGAAGATTTGTAGCTCGGGTGCTCGTTGTTGTGGTTCTGTTCGCCGAGCTAGAAGTTTTTGTTGCAAACGTTTCGTCCCCTGGCTAGGAGACATCATCAGTGCTCTGGACCCTCCTGCGAAGCACTTCTTTGATGTTTCTTCCGGTATTTATAGTGGTCTGTCCTTGCCGCTTCCGGGTGTCAGTTTCAGCTGTCCGCTGTAGTGGTTGGTATATTGGGTCCAGGTCGATGTGTTTGTTGATGGAGTTTGTGGATGAATGCCATGCCTCTAGGAATTCCCTGGCTGTTCTCTGTCTGGCTTGCCCTATGATAGTAGTGTTTTCCCAGTCGAATTCATGTTGCTTGTTGTCTGAGTGTGTGGCTACTAGGGATAGCTGGTCGTGTCGTTTCGTAGGTAGTTGATGTTCATGTATGCGGATTGTTAACTGTCTTCTTGTTTGTCCTATATAGTGTTTTGTGCAGTCCTTGCATGATATTTTGTAAACTACATTAGTTTTGTTCATGTTGGGTATTGGCTCCTTTGTTCTAGTAAGTTGTTGTCTGAGCGGCCAACAGCCACGCTCAGACAACAACTTACTAGAACAAAGGAGCCAATACCCAACATGAACAAAACTAATGTAGTTTACAAAATATCATGCAAGGACTGCACAAAACACTATATAGGACAAACAAGAAGACAGCTAACAATCCGCATACATGAACATCAACTACCTACGAAACGACACGACCAGCTATCCCTAGTAGCCACACACTCAGACAACAAGCAACATGAATTCGACTGGGAAAACACTACTATCATAGGGCAAGCCAGACAGAGAACAGCCAGGGAATTCCTAGAGGCATGGCATTCATCCACAAACTCCATCAACAAACACATCGACCTGGACCCAATATACCAACCACTACAGCGGACAGCTGAAACTGACACCCGGAAGCGGCAAGGACAGACCACTATAAATACCGGAAGAAACATCAAAGAAGTGCTTCGCAGGAGGGTCCAGAGCACTGATGATGTCTCCTAGCCAGGGGACGAAACGTTTGCAACAAAAACTTCCAGCTCGGCGAACAGAACCACAACATAGGGACCGTGTAAAGGCAAAAGGTTTTAGCTTCAGAAAACATCGTGTCAGTGCAGTCTTGTGCTGTACTGTTCTTTGTTATCCCCGGACAAGGGGAAGTCCTGGGGAGCAGGGCTGTTTTGTTGAATGGAGATTATGAAAAGAAAGGAGACTGGGGTGTCAGAGCAAGGACATAGTGGTGGTTCTCATCAGATCCCTTTGGCTTGTGTTCCTGTCCTTTGGTCAGGCCCTGACTGAAGTGTCAAGCTGCCTGCGCAGTTTGATCTGCCACATAGTGATACAGCTGGGTTAATTCCAGCTCAGTTCAGCGACTGGCCCTTAACCTTGTCTTTCATTGGCTACTTAGGGAGCTTCAATTGGTAGTAAATTTGTAAGGGTCAATCATGAGGGCTCCTGTGGCGTAGTGGTAACATCCCTACCTTTGATTCAGGGGGTCCGGGTTTAAGGCCCACCTGCTCCAAAGGTGTGTTTCACATTACTGAGTAGGTTATATAAGAGCCAGGAGTGATCCATCGAGCCTGCTCTGTCTTCACTAAGATCATGGCCGATCTTTTCATGGCCTCAGCTCCACTTACCCATGCTCTCTGGAAAAGCTTGCCTCTCACATCTCCTTTAAACTTGCCTCTTTTTACCTTAGACCTATGTCCCCTAGTAATTATTTAAAAAATATCTAAAGGTCAACTATGAGGCTTCCTACCAGAACCTAGGAAGATGACAGGTTCAGGCCTGTCAATACACCATCTGATCAGATGTCCTTCCTGTCTTTCTCCATCTGGCCTACATGAGACTCCAGACCCACAGCAGCACGTTTGCTCTCTGAATTAGCCCTAGCAAACCACTCAGTTCAGGGATACTTAGGGACAGGGACCAAATGCTGGTGATGGCCATGTCCCATGAAAGAACTTATAAAAAGCAAGATTATAGAATACTGACCAGCATTTGGTTAAATGCCAAAATATGTGATTACATTAAATGGATGTTTGGTGAGGTCATAGAGTCATAGAGTCATAGAGATGTACAGCATGGAAACAGACCCTTCGGTCCAACCCGTCCATGCCGACCAGATATCTCAACCCAATCTAGTCCCACCTGCCAGCAGCCGGCCCATATCCCTCCAAACCCTTCCTATTCATATACCCATCCAAATGCCTCTTAAATGTTGCAATTGTACTAGTCTCCACCACTTCCTCTGGCAGCTCATTCCATACACGTACCACCCTTTGTATGAAAAAGTTGCCCCTTAGGTCTCTTTTATATCTTTCCCCTCTCACCCTAAACCTATGCCCTCTAGTTCTGGACTCCCCGACCCCAGGGAAAAGACTTTGTCTATTTATCCTATCCATACCCCTCAAAATTTTGTAAACCTCTATAAGGTCACCCCTCAGCCTCCGACGCTCCAGGGAAAACAGCCCCAGCCTGTTCAGCCTCTCCCTATAGCTCAAATCCTCCAACCCTGGTAACATCCTTGTAAATCTTTTCAGAACCCTTTCAAGTTTCACAACATCTTTCCGATAGGAAGGAGACCAGAATTACACGTAATATTCCAACAGTGACCTCCCAACTCCTGTACTCAATACTCTAAGATTTAGATTCATCCAAACTCAAAGGAATATTCATTATACAGAATGACCAGTTTGATCTCCAAAGATTGCATTAACTTTAAGGTTTACATTTTCTAAAAAAGCTGAGTAATGACTAAGATCAACCACACCATATGTTTTTAAAGTACTGCAGAGCATAGATATGACAAAGATGAATGGGTTATGCCCTTTCCACTGGAAGCAAAGAACTTAAGGGTACAAGTTAAACATTCGCAAATTTCAATGGCGGTTAGAAGCCAGAAGAAGACCTGACTCCTCATAACTTAAAGAACATACAGAATAAACGGTCAAAGAACTGTGTGAATTCGGGGTCTCAGCAGGAATTAGACAGTAGTAAAATTTCCAGACAATAAAACTCACCAGAACAAAGGAACACTGCAGATCAGTTTCATTGCAGCACAGTGTACTGTGAAACATAAACGTATTGTGGTGTGGGTATTGGAGAAAGGTGTATGGATCAAGTTATGTCTGGATCTACAATGTCTCGAATATTCTTGGTGCTCAGGGACCCAAGAGTGTTCCGTGTATCTCTATGGTGATCATAGTGCTAGAATAGGATGCTTGATTCCCATGAAACAAGATAAGAGAGCGTAGGTAAGATGGATGAGAGCGAGGGTGTTCTGCGATTGAGGATTGTAGAAGGTGTGGCTTTGACAAGTCCTCATACTCTGCACTGTATGTTGCTCAAGCTATTCTGATGGAAATTTCCGATTCTGCAAACATCTCAAGGCAGTGCCATGAAGCAATATTCAGCCACAATTTTCATTTTTCACATTGAGCTTTGCAAACAATATAAACATGGTTCGTACAGAATGGCTTGCCCTCCAGTTGGCTGAGTATATCAGTCTGGAGTGAGTGTCCCTACACTTGAGCATCTATTTAACTGGGGCACAGTGACGTTCCCATTTTGAAAATGTCAAACACAGTCAGTTCGAATGTTATTCTGAACCTTTAAGCAATTGACACCAACAGACTTGGCCAGTGTTTTCTGAAGTAAGTGAGGTCACTCTGGAGAGAGCAGTATTCTTGTAGCATCTCACCTTTTTGGGACTGGGACCTTTTCTGCACTTTGGAAATCTCCAACAGCTGCAAACAGATGAAATTGGCCGCGTATTATTCTAGCGGAAAATTTAGCACTTTGAAAATATTTCAATATGGCACTTAGCAGCATCATACATCTGAAGGTGACGTGTTCTTCCGACTGAGCTGTTGAATTCATAATTCTCACCTGAAAAATATCTGTGTTACATCTCCATTAGCCTTCGTCTGATCAACGGAAGTCAAAGCACCCAGCAAGGGGGAAAATGTCACTCAACATCCTATGATAATTCACTTATTCTCCTCAGAACCATGTCAGCAATAAGGTCCAATTTAATTTAGAAATACTTCAACTGAGTTGACAGTTAGAGGAGAGGTTTCTCATCGCACAAGAAAGGCTGACAAGCCTAACCTGCTATGCCAAATGGACATGGAAAGGAGAAGCTGAAGTAAGCCATTTGGCCCTTCATGACTGTTCTTTCATTCATGGCTGGTCTGTTTCTTTTCTCAATTCCACATTCCCATTAACCTGGTAACCTGCCCAACAAGACCTCTCTACCTCCCCCTTGAATGACCCTGCCTCCTCTGTTTCCAAAGACTTCCAAAATCACACAACCGACTAAAATAAAAGTCATAAAAAAGGCAAACACTAAATTTAAAACAGTGAGCCTAATTTTGGACTCGCTCGCCAGGGGCAAGATCCTTTCTGTGTTCATCTTGACAAGGCTTTCAGGTTGTCCTGGTCTTCAGTCAAGTCACCGCTCTCTAAATTCCAGTGGAAACAAGCCCTCTCTGTCTGACCTTCCCCCATTAGAAAAAGCTGTTCATTCCAGATATTGATCTATTAAACCTCATCTGAACCAGTTTCAATGTCTTTGCATCCTTCCTCAAATAAGGTGACCAAAACTGAACATAGTATTCAAGATGTGGTCTCACCGATGCCCTATTTAACAGAAGCTTAACATCCTTATTTTTATGTTCAATTTCTCTCATAAGAAAGCAGTCCATCAACCTCCTTAATCATTTGTTGTCCCTCCAGATTCAGTTCTTGTACCTCCTGCACTGGAACACCTGGACTCTTTGCAATTTGAAACTCTACACTCATTCAGTGTTTAAATAATGTTGCATTTTTTATTCTTCCTGCCAACTTCACATTTGACCCGATCTGCAAGATTTTTGCCCACTCACTCGACTTATCTGTCGCCCAGAAATTCCACACTACAGAAGAATGTCATTCGGCCTATCTTGCCTGCACTGATTCTATTACTTTGTGCCAACCTCCTGCCTTTTCCCCATGTCCCTGCTCACCATTCCTACCCAAATAACCAACCAATGCCCCTCTTCGATAATTCCATTGAATCTGCCTCCCTCACATTTCCAGGCAAAGCATTCCAGACCCCATGACTCGCCACTTGAAGAAACCTTTTCTCGCATCATCCTTACCTCATTTGCACATCACTTTAAATCTACACCCTCTTGTTCTTTTTTTCTTTACAAGCAGGAACAGCTTCTCCTTATCTATTCTATCCGGCCCACTCATGGTTTTGAAAACCTCAATTAACTCTCTTCTTAGCCTTGTTCTCTCCAAAGGGAACAGTCCCAGCTTCCTCATGGCTGAAGTTTCTAATCACGGAGACCATTCTTGTACATCACTTCTGCACTCTCTCCATTGCATTCACACCGTTCTGATAATGTACCTCCTGGACATAGCATTGGGACACAGACAGACTTAACGTTCAAAAAGCTCAGCTTTCTTGAGAAAGCAATTTAAAAGAAGTTCTGGGATTTACATATCAAAGAACAGAAACCAGCATATCCCATTCTCAAAGATGAAAGTTTTCATCTAAGATTGCTTATCACATTTCCATGACACTGGACTCCTTTGGCTATAAATTCTGTGAGTTTGATCTTAACTTCCACAACCACCTGATGAAAGAGCGATGCTCCAAAAACTAGTGCTTCCAAATAAACCTGTTGGTTTATAACCTGGTGTTGTGTGATTTTTAACTTTGTCCACCCCAGTCCAACACCGGCACCTCCAAATCATGAGTAGAAAAGTTTTGGAGGGGTATGGGCTAGGTGCAGGCAGGTGGGACTAGTTTAGTTTGGGAACAAGGTTAGCATGGACTGGTTGGACTGATGTTCCATGCTGTTTGACTCTATGACTCTGTGGATATAGGAATAGGGAACATCATTGGGCTTGCTTTATTCCACAGCACAGGTTACACCTTCAAAGCAACTTTGAATCCAAAGTGCAGTGGGAGATTGTAGGTTCAATTATCCATGGATGACATGCCAGCTTGTTGCTTATATAAGGTTATTATGAGACCTCAGGGGGAAAAAAAGGCTTCTGTCTTCATGCTGCAGGATGCCTGCCATTACAACTCCCCCTTCCTTGCTCATGAAAAACACCAGCTGAACCCCATATAATGTTACATGTTTATTGAAGTAAATCTGACTGTGGAGAGAAATATTCTTAGAGATAGTGGGTAAAATTTTTTGCATATTTCTTTATTTTTAATTTAGCAATTCATTCAATTATTAAGTTTAGCCACAAAATAACTACATGCGTGTCACCATGGTCTTACCAAACCATAGAGACTACTCTCTTATTAGAGAGAAGTGACTGGTGGTGATTTAACCTGAGGGCTGCCAGACCTCAGGCAAGGGAAGAGGTTGAGAAGGAGAGTCTTTTATGGTAACCTCAAACCAGTGATGGGAATTGAACACACACACAATCCAGCCAACCAAGCTGCACTGATTCGCAAAATAACTACAAAGTCAGTCCATAAATTAGCTGTACGAAAACGCGTTGACTGGTTTAAGCTGGATCATTGCAGTCACTCTCATTAAATGCCAGTGAATTTTAAACAATCTGATTATCCTAAATTTCCAATCTGTGTATTTATGAGAAAATCAGGTTTGGTTATTTTAAGTGCTGTGCTATCAGGTTCCAGACCCACTGCTGTACATGTTCAGTCAATGCAGCTTTTATATCCAATCTGTTTTATGGTAATATGGGAAATCTGTTGCCTCTGTGCTGTAGGTTACCACTGGCTTGTTTACACTGAAGTACATCCTGACTACTCTCACTATCCAATCACATACTCCGTTGGTATGTCAGCCTAATTAACCGGATTCATAATTTCATCAAGGCGCAGAGAAATGCAACTTGCCCAATATGTCCTAAAACTGTTAGTGTCCAATATTTGAGACCCTTGTATAATATTTGCACTGAAATGTTTTGATTTATTTTCAAATCTATTCTCAGGTTGTGGGCATCAGAAGTCAAGGCCGACACTTGTTGCCATGGCAACTGAGTTGCTCTCTAGATCAATTCAGGGGGCAGGTAAGATTGATATAGGACAGGAGACATGGTGTGTGCCAGTGCGGACATTAGGTGTACATCCCTCGGGATATTTGTGAAGCTGATGCGTTTTGATAATAATCCAACAGCCTCACTCTTACTAAAACTAGCTTTTTATTCCTTTCAACCGAATACAAATTCACTAACTGCCCTGGTCAGATTTGAACTCATGCTGTTTAGTTTATTAATGCAGTGAATTAAACAAAACACTGGCAGAGCTGCGAGGAGCAGAGCTGTTGTTTAACTCCAATTTGGGAAGATTGGCTTGGAACGTAGGAGCCGGAGTGAAGGAAGTTTGACAAAAATGCAGAAAAATATATACAACTTCAAACAGTTTTAACATTCATGATTGCAGCATTGCTCTCAATGTGGTAATGTAGCGTTCCATTCATCTAGGTTACAATCCAAACACACAGCACATGACCTGATTTACATAGATTGGCTGCCGTCAAACTGATCAATGTGAGGCTACTTGGTTAGTGTCAACCTCTCAGGAATATCAGAAAACTGCAAACGCAATTGACTTTTAAAGTCTAGACAGCCACATTTGGAGAGGTCATTCCACTATTTTTCAATTGAGCCCTGGAGAGATCTAATACCTGGTTTGGGAGTTAGGGATTGTCTTATGAGAAAAAGTTGGACAGACTCAGCCTGTATTGGAGTTTAGAAGGTGAAATATATAAAATCCTGAGGGTATTGACAGAGTGGCTGTGGAGAGATTGGTTCCTCTTGTAAAAGAATCTAGAATTAGGAGTCACCATTTAAACATCAGGGTCACCCATTTAGAACAGCGAAGAAGAGACTATTTTCAATGCAATGGTCTTTGGAATTCTCTTCTAAAAAAGGTGGTGAAAGCAGAGTTTTTGAATGATTTGAAAGCAGAAGTTGATTCTTGGTAGGGAAGGGGAGTGATAGGGTATTGTAGGAGGCAGGCATGTGGTTTTGAAGTCACAATCAGATCAAATGATTGGATGATTAAGTTAAACATAAACAGCTGGTGGGTTGAACAGTAGTATTCCTCCCTCTGATCCAGAAGATCGAAGGTCAAATTCCACATGTCAATCAAAATCTCCTCATTAGCAAATTCAATATCATTACTAAGAGGGAGACCAAGGATAATAGATCTGTCCCCTTCAAAATCTTACTTTGTTTTATCTTTCAAACAAAGAGTTGTGTTGTTCTCTCTTGCTGTTTGGATGACTCAGTAACTTGGTGGTTTCACCAAAATTTACAAGAAACTCCTTTTGAAGTCTTTAAAAAAAGATGAGGCATTGCAGCGCCTGAAGGCATCATCTCGCCCTTCAATAACATTTTGACTTACACCGATCCTTGTTTCCTCCCCTTTGGTTTAAGTTAACGGTTCTGAAAGGGTTAATGTTGCAGACTATTTTCAGCTCCACCTGCTAGTGGTTTTTCTCTCTTTATTCTAGACGAGCCTACCCAGTCAAATACATTGTCAACTTGATACCTTGACAAAGAGAATTTTCAGATCATTTAAAGGGACTTAGTATAATCAGTGATATCCTCAAATGTCCCCTTAAATGGTCTCCCTACCCCTGAGTTTTCAAACCAGGAAAATGATCTCCGGGTAGAATGGATCCACAATCATATTGGAGCTTCTTTTTCAAGCTTACCAATACCAGCACTTAACAATTCAACAATATTGTTACCCAGAGGTGAGCTCCTAAGGATTTAACTATCATAGAATCCCTACAGTGTGGGAGCAGGCCATTCAGCCCATCGGTTGGAAACTGACCATCTGAAGAAAATCCCACTCAGACTGACCCCTCTACCCTATCCCCGTAACCCCACATTTACCATAGTTAATCTACTTAGCCTGCACATTATGGACAATTTAGCATGTCCAATCCACCTAACATGCACATCTTTGAACTGTGGGAGGAAATTGACGCACCTGGTGGAAACCCACGTAGACTTGGAGAGAACACGCAAACTCCAAACAGACAGTCACTTGAGGTTAGAAATGAACCTGGGTCCCTGGCGCTGTGAAGCGACAGTGCTAACCATTGATGATGGGACTAAAACATTTTTATAATTGTTTTATTATTCAATTTGGAATTACTTTATAGAAATGGATACTGTATCATAGAACATTTAATAGTCAAAGAAATGTCTTCACTTAAACAGTTAGTAACTACTCTAAGTGAGTATGTGGTGTCACATTCCCTTCATATTGAGTGGGAGTTACAACGTCAATCAAAGACAGTTCTAACATATCTATTCTACTTCGAGTTTACGCTTAGTAGTAAAACCCATCTTAAAAGCAATGGGATATTCAATCAGAGAAGAATTAAAGAAAACTACTCTCAATTGTTATATTTCAGAGTATTTTTGCCTCAATCTAAAAGGAATTATCTTTAAGAGACCTCTTTCCTGTGTTTGAAAATGGCTAATCTGTCAGCCTGTTTATGTACACATAGATTTCAGTTTAAGACTTGTAGTCTATCTCTGTAGCAGTGGGATTCTTGTGGTGCTGTGGCAGTGTCTTTATGTCTGGGCCAGGTGGCCCAGTTTCAAGTCCTACCTGCTCCAGGGCTGTGAAATAACAGGTTGATTCGCAAATATCAGCCTCTGTGGCAGAGGAGGTTTCCATTGTACATTGGACATGCAGAAAAGCAAATCTTGCCACTTTGCTTATTATTGTCTCCCTTATGAATTCTTATGGTTTATTTTATTTGCCTAGTGTTTATTTTAAAGGTATTTGGCTATTTTCCAACAGTAAAGCTTCAAAGATCCTTAAAAGGTCCATGCTTTTCTGTATGGTGTTTACTTTTAATTTCTTGGCATGTATTCAAATGCTGCATACAGCACATTTTATTTTCATTAACTCCTATCAATGCATATAACGCCTCAACTCATTTCATGACATTGGTCACTTCCATTATAATCTGATATAATCACACAGCCCTGGGTGGAGAACTAGAGAGTCCAGCACTACATCCTGAGGAAGACAGACTTGCAATCTCTAGATTAGTCATTTGTACCATTAATACTATCTAACAAACTGTCTTATTGTTAAGACTAGTCAAGATTCATGAGTGGTTTCGCCTTTAACATTCTTAACCGAACAGATAAGACAGGATTGGTGGCAGTACCAATCCCTATCCACAAGCCACTGAAGAGGGAGGTGGCATGGGGCAGGGTGACATTAGGCACATTGGCACACAAGATGGCTGCTGGATCACAACATGGAGAGAAACAGCAGAGCAGATACAGACACTGTCTGGGGCCACCAGAATGCCAGTACAATGCACTCACAACCTAATTGATTAGTTTAAGGTGGGTGGGGGAGAGAATACACATGAGTAACGTACACTGCCCGCCGAAGTGTCTGGGTCCAGCCAATACCTCTTACAGAAATGCTAACAGTCTGATATGGACTCAATACAGAACGCTAATAGCCAGGGCTGCAGTATTCATTCTTCACAGGAATAGCGATTAGCTTTTACTACAGCAATGGACTTCTGTGCAGACATTGAAACTGACAATGCCTACACTGAAACTGACAACGACCACACGGAAATTAACAAAGGCTGCACTGGAACTGACATAAACTGTATTGAAACTATCAACGATTCTGTAGTGACTGCCATAAACAAATCATGTTACAATGACAACAATCCCATCACTGAATTATTGTATCACAAGGTGTATAAAAGTTTCTTGA
This sequence comes from Hemiscyllium ocellatum, assembly GCF_020745735.1. NCBI lineage: Eukaryota > Metazoa > Chordata > Chondrichthyes > Orectolobiformes > Hemiscylliidae > Hemiscyllium > Hemiscyllium ocellatum. The sequence continues at coordinate 4,957,602 of NC_083422.1, read as the reverse complement.
CATGTGCTCTGGGTTGAGAGAAGACTCACAGCTGACCATTGTGCTGTTGGTGCCTTTCTCACCCCAGAGCTCCAGTATTTCCTTGTGCAATAAACTTTGTCATTGAACCCCGATTCTGACTCCGAGATGGTGTTTTTCCCCACAACACCACCACTGGATGGTTCCACAGACAAAAGTCTGAGTGGTCTTGTAGACCCCACTCCTATTGCAGAGAGGCCTTGACTAGTCTCTGAGAGATTAAAAGCTGAGTGGGCAAGCAGTGGGGCTTTCTCCATCCAGAGGTCCTCAGCCACTACTCCTCGGTGATGGTAGGTTTAACCAAACAGGGATTGGGGTGAGGAAAGCATCCTACCAGTGGGGTAGGGAGGTAACAGAATAAGGACCAGCCTGAGTGAATCTTTTCCAGTCACATGCCTGTTAAAAAGACTTTCCTGATATGAGCGGATAGGCACGGTGGAGAGTGTTGCTCAGAACTGGGAACCGGCAAAGGGGAGTTTGTTGGAGTTGGTGGAATAGTGTCTGTGATGACGCGTTGTTGAGGTGAGTTGCACATTGATACAGATTGGTTCCACACTGAGACTGTATCTGACAAATGGGAGGAAGAGCCAGAGGGATCAGCTGGTGCTCCCCATGAGCTATCAGCCAGTGGTTGGAGGACTTTCTGACTGGCCTTTTCTGCAGTATTGGTGAAGCGTTGACTGTACAATTCCTCAAGGGAGATTCTTCGACAAACAAATTGGGGATCACATCATGAGAGTTTGAACTCAGTTTCTCTTCATTAACTAATCTGTTAATGAAAAGGAGGCAGCAGTAAAAGTAGCCATTATTGCAAGACCCACCTGGTTCACAAATACATAAGCTCTTTGTCACAGCCTAACACCCGTGTGTCGTGTGAAGGGACATAAGAGGGAAAAGTAATCAGAACTGTGAAAGGAGGCGAAAAGTAAGAGGAAGGAGGAAGAAGAGTTTCTGGGAATTGGTGGGGAGGAGAGCCAAGAAGTGCTGTGATCTGGGTCAAAAAGACAGAATAGAAAATGGGTCAGGGGGAAGAAGGAGAGCATCTCTGTTGTGCAATAAAGGATGGCAGTACAAATTGAAGATTTAAAGGGAACCATTTTAAAAACAAGTTGCAAGTTGTAGAGAGTACCAATATATTTGCATAAGAACCAAGAATTCTGCAGGCATTTGGGGAAAGTCCCTGCAAGTGAATTTTAGGTGAATTGGCCATGCTAAATTGCCTGTAGTGTTAAGTGAAGGGGTAAATGTAGGGGAATGTGTCTGGGTGGGCTGCGCTTCGGCGGGTTGGTGTTGACTTGTTGGGCCGAAGGGCCTGTTTCCACACTGTAAGTAATCTAATCTAATCTAATCTAATCTAAAGTTTTGCTGTCATCTTCGACTGTAAAAGAATTTTGGATTTATCTATCATATATGTCAGTACGTGCCCCACAATACTCATACAATCTCTACAGTGTGAAAGCAGGCCATTGAGTCCACACTAACCCTCCAAAGAGCCAACCCAGCCCCCTGCGCTATCCCTGTAACCCTGCACTTCCCATGTCTAATCAACCTCACCTGCACATCTTTGGATTGTGGGAGGAAACCCATGCAGACACGGGAAGAATGTGCAAACTCCATGCACAGTCAACCAAGGCTGGAATCAAACCTGAGTCTCTGGTGCTGTGAGGCAGCAGTGCTAACCACTGAGCCACCGTGCTGTCTCAAACAAGGGCTAAGTGGTTGCCATCAGTATACATTGCCCCTAATTCAGATTTCATGGCTTGCCATGGTGAGACTTGAATCCATGCCCCCAGAATATTTGGTGCTGGATTGTTGGCCCAGTGATGTCACCACGACACCATTGCCTCGCTGTACTCTTTGTAAGATTATATGTTCATGGCTCTTCTGGGCTTATTAGCTTTCTTGTAGCTGTGTAAATTTTATTGAAGCTGTTGAAGTCTTTGTTTTAGCTAATTCTATTTGAGCATGTATAAACACACACCTTTAAAATATAAAGCCTTCACTAATTTGGGAGAAATAAGAAACCAGGATTTGTCACCTTTTATTTCATGTGAAGTGACTTTGAAATCTTGCATCAGTCAGTGCATATCATATTTTGTACACAGTTAGTAACGCTGGTACAGGAAGCTCATATCCTAATGGGAAAAATGCCGAATAGCTTTTCTTGTCCTTTCCATGTGAAACTGAAATACAATGACTGAGTGACTTGGGAGCATGACACCAGCAGATTCCCTGTGTGATACAGCCTCTTCACAGTCTCCTGATTGGTACGTTATGTAATAACTTCTTAAGTTCTCAGTAAAAGCAGAAAATGCTATGAGGGTTCAACAGCATCTGCAGAGATAGAGAGTAACAGAGTTAATGGACTGGACACTTGTGAAGGAGATGGGTAGGCTTGCTAACTATGACATCTTGCATTAAAGGTAAAAGCACTGCATGATGTTCCACTGATGCTTGCATTCCAGTAAAATAAAAGATGAAATTACCTCTTGTATGGAAACAAATGCAGTTTGATTCTTCAGAATATTATGTGCAGTTCTGGTCGCCCTGTCATAGGAAGGATTTTATTAAACTGGAGAGGGTTCAGAAAAAGTTTACCAGGATGTTGTCAGAAATGGAAGGGTTGAGATACAAAAACAGACTGGAACATTTTTCACTGGAGCGATGGACATTGAGGGTTGACCCGAATGAGGGGGCACAGATAAAGTGAATATCAAGGGAGTTTTCCCTAGGATGGGGGGAGTTCAAAATTAGGGAGCATATTTTTAAGGTGAGAGGAGAACTATTTAAAAAGGAAGTGAGGGGCATCTTTTTTTACATAGAGAGTGGATCGTATATGGAATAAACTGCCAAAGGAAGTGGTGAATGCAGCTACAGCTGCAACATTTAAAAGACATTTGGATAAGTACATGAAAAGAAAGAGGGGTGCATGACAAACACAGGCAGGTGGGACTAGCTTAGTTTGGAATTATGGTCAGCATGGATGGGATGGACCGAAGGGTCTGTTTCTATGCTGTATGACTCTAAGATTCCAGCTTCACGTTGATGTGCTTGATTCTTACCTGCCCTCTGACGTGGAAACATGGTTGTCAAGGCAACAAGGGATCGGCAACAAATGCCAGCCTTGCCTTTTGATGCCCACATCCTGAGAATCGATTTAAAAATAAATCCAAATGTCAGTAAAGGTATTGTTGAAAAAATGAAATATTGTATGCTATTATTTTCAAAACGTATTACACAAAACACCTGCTGGAATTTTCTGGGCTTCTGTGTAATTATGAAACTCAATGACTGGCTTCGGTCCAAACAACGTTATCTGAAAAACGTGGCGTTGAGCAACTTTTAAAAATGAGTGGGAATGGATGGTGAAATCTCTGGCCAAAAGCTTGCTGTGGTAAGGAGGGAGATGGCAGTTCTGGTGGCTAGGCCTTGTGGAACAGCCATTAAATAGTAACTGTGGCTGCTTCAGTAAATTGCACTTTGTAATGAATCCCAAATTGTAACCAGGAATTTCACCTCAATAATCTGCATTTTTATTTCACAAGTTGACTATCCACCATGTTTGAGAGTGGAAGGGAGGCAAAAGTTTTTTTAAATGTTGAGAGTGCTGAACGCATGAATTTTATTTCTTTATTCCATGAGTATTCAAAGACTTGCCAATACAGGTGCACAATCCTTTATCCAAAATGCTTGGGATCAGCTGGTTTTCAGAAGTCGGAATTTTCCAAATTTCAGAATAAGTGACAGTTCAACTGTGAAATTTTTAAAAATCTTACTGAAGAGCAGACTCAGTGTGAGTAACAGGCCCTGAGACAGAATTGAGGCCTGCCAGTGATGGGCCACCGCCCCTCCCCTCCCCTCCCCCCCCACGTCGCATCTGAGTGAAGCGCATTGAATGGGTGTGGAGTTGGGTTAACTGTTTGCACATCAAACAACCTTGTTAATGAGATAAAACTTTCCCAAAAAACCTTTGGATTTTGGAGCTTTTCAGATAAAGGGTTGTCCACCTGTATTATTATTGGGTTCAAATGTATTTGTAGAGTCCTCCTGGGGGATTGGCATGGAAGTTTCCCTACAGTGTGGAAACTAGCCCAACAAGTCCACACCCAACCCTCCAAAGAGTAACCCACCCAGACCCATTTCCCTCTGACAAATGCACATAACACTATGGGCAATTTAGCATGGCCAATTCACCTAACCTGCACATCTTTGGACTGGGGGAGGAGACCGGAGCAAACCCACACAGACACAGGGAGAATATGCAAACTTCACACAGACAGTTGCCTGAGGCTGGAATCAAACCTGGGACCCTGGTTTTGCGAGGCTGCATTGTTAACCACTGAGCCACCGAGCCACCCCATCTGTATGGGGATTTAGAAGGGCTTGAAGGAGGGATCCTGGGGTGTATTGGAAGCAATATGAGGGCTGAGTGGGGAGTAAGTGGTGAGAGATTACGGGGCTCAACAAACTTGGTGGTATTAGACTGATATCCTAATGGATGGTGCTGGCAAGCTGCCTGAACTGCTGGACACCAGCATTGGTGCACTTCAGACCTGCTTCGGGAGGCTGTGGGCCTAACTAAGTCCTGTTCTCTCCTGCTCGGGATGACAACATGTCGGTGACCATGATCAGGATGGGGTGGGGTGGAGTGGGGTGGAGGGGCAGGGGGTGGGGCATGGACCCCTGATTCTCACTGAGGAGACAGAAATCCAGCCCACAGTCTGACACATCAGTGCAGCACTGAGGAGGAGCTACAGTGTCAGCGACCAGGCCGAGCCCAGTCCCCTGGGATTGTTGATGGATGCTGTTGGTCTATGGAGGGCCGATATGACTTTAATGGGCTGAATGGCTTCTTTCTGCACTGCCCAGTTCTATGAGGTGAAAAGCAAAGGATCCAGACTAAGCAATCCAGATTGACCAGATCATGTGGTCTAGATGAACCTGCTGTCACATTTAAACAGTTCACTCAGATTGAGGAAGGTCTCAATGTCATTGGAGAAGGAGGAATTGTGTATTCCAGCAAGACTTTTGTTGTATCTTTTATGTAATCTATGTTTCACGCTATGTAAAAATTCACTTCTTTTTTGTGTCACTGTGTGTTTGGTTTTGTATATGCATGGTATTTTTGCACATGTGTATGCACGTGTGTGTGTGCATTTTCCACTTTGCAAGATCACAAACATCGTATTTGAGAGTTTTATTTGCTGCTACTCTGTAATTAATATCACTGATATTAAGGGCCTGAGCTCCCCCATCCCGTTTCGTCGCACTAACCTTGGCACAGATTCAATAACATTACCTGCAAACAGCAGCATCAGCACTTTTCCTGGTGGCTTGACATTAGTTGTGGCTGCAGTAATATTTTGCACAAACCAATCACAGCAGATGTAAAAATCTGGCAAGGAGAAATGGCAATTCAGTACGAGTGATGCATTGGGACAGTTAGAAACCCCTAGAGTTCAATTTTGTTCCCAGTGATAAACAAGCTGAATGACAGAATTAATGGCAGTTGGTCATAGACTATGGAGGCAGTATTTTTGAGATGATTGGAAAGAGTTTTGCTTTGACGATGATGGTGTCCACTGGGTGTTACTCTTCTATACACTGAAACTTTCAACAGACTTGATCGTGCAATCCTTCGCCAACACGTCTCACTGTGCTGTTCGTGTAGACTGCTATTGTTTGGTTCCATTTGCATTTTCTCCAATATGATGGGAACATAGCAATGTGGTGATGATGTCATTCATAATCCAAAGAACCAGGCCAAACCATTGATGGCATGAGTTCAAATCCCATTATGGCAGCTGGTGGAATTTAAATTTAATTTGTAAGATCTGAGGGGATTTGTATACTAGTCTCGGCGATGGTGACCATGGCAACTATCGTCTAATTATCATCAGAACGCAAATGGGTCCCTAACCCTTCAGGAAAGAACATCCATTGTCTTTATCAGGTTGGACCTACATGTGGCTCCATACCCACAGCAAAGTGGTTGACTCTTACTTAAACAAGCCATTCAGGGCAATTAAAGTTTGGCAATAAATGCTGATATTATCATTCCATGAAAGAATACATTTTCAAGATCCATAACAAGAGTTCTTGTGTCAATGGCTTCTGCTCACGTCAATACCCTTCTTTAAAGCCAATTGCTTTGGCTAAACCCCTAACATCCCCTTCTATGGCTCAGGGACATATTGCGTATTATCAATATTCTATTGTTTTAGATTAGATTACTTACAGTGTGGAAGCAGGCCCTTCGGCCCAACAAGTCCACACTGACCCGCCGAAGCGCAACCCACCCATACCCCTACATTTACCCCTTACCTAACACTGCAGGCAATTTAGCATGGCCAATTCATCTGACCCACACATCTTTGGACTGTGGGAGGAAACCGGAGCACCCAGAGGAAACCCACACAGACACGGGGAGAACGTGCAAACTCCACTGTGCCCATTGTCTTCAAGTTATTGTTTGCAAACAAGCAGACTAAGGGCAAATAGTGACAATGGGCCTCAGAAACAATGAAAGGTAAGAGGAATACTCTTCCAGGTAAAAACTGAAGGTGAAGTGTGTGGAATGCTAATTTATGAGGAGCACAGACAAGCTTAGCTCAACCATCAACCATTAGGCTGGCTCAGTGGCTCAGTGGTTAGCACTGCTGCCTCACAGTGCCAGGGATCTGGGTTTGATTCCCACCTCAAGTGACTGTCTTTGTGGCGTTTCACATTTTTCCCATGTCCTCCCCCAATCCAAAGATGTGCAGGTCAGGTGAATTGGCCATGCTAAAAATTGCCCGTGGTGTTAGATGCATAAGTCAGAGGGAAATGGGTCTGGGTGGGTTGCTCTTCGGAGAGTTGATATGGACTTGTTGGGCCAAATGGCTTGTCTCCACACTGTAGGGAATCTAATCTAATCATCTGCGGTCAACACGTGTAATCTGGGAATCAATACTCATCAGAGTAAAAATAACCAAAGGAAAGTGCCCGTGAGAAATGGCCATTCAGCAATTTCTCAAAGGAAGGATCAATGGTATTGTGGAGCTGTCAAATGGAAGGAGGAAGCTAGCCCAGAGCTGTGTAATGAGTTTATTTTACCTCTATTATTAAAAAATATCTTATCCATTCATTCAAAAACTTCCATGGTGTGAAAACAATGTTGTGAGTCAACAGAAGTAAGTCATCAACAAAATTATTCATAACTAAAATGCAGGTGATAATAACTATCATCAGGGAGTGTAAAAGGAACAACTTTGCATGTTTCTCAATGTTTGAAAGGAGACAGTGGTAATCTTACTGGTCATCCCATTGACCCAGGCTAATGCTTGAGGGACATGAGTTTAACAGCTGAAAATGTGTTGCTGGTCAAAGCACAGCAGGCCAGGCAGCATCTCAGGAATAGGGAATTCGACGTTTCGAGCATAAGCCCTTCATCAGGAATGGACATGAGTTTAAATCCATTGCTTGGGAGCTGGTGTAATTTACCCACAGCACCATTGTCAGTTGTAAAAAAAAACACCCATTTGGTTTATTTCCCCTTTAGGGAATGGAATCTGCCATCTTCACCTGGTGTGGCTTACTCTAGATCATCAGCAATGTTGTTAAATCTTAACTGTCCTCTGAAATAACCAGGTAAGCCATTCAGTTCCAAGGCAGTTAGAGATATTGGTCTGGCCTCTGACACCCACATCCCATAAAAAAGAAAACTGTATCCCAAACACTTAATCTCAGTTTTGCTGTCTATGATGGTCTAACCGTCTAACTGTCTGATCAAGCAGTTACCTAGGACTGCATTGAATTAACAGCAAAACAAAAGACCACCTTGACTATGCTCGTGTTTTGTGTTCTATTCTCGCACCCCATTAGTATATACTTGCAATCATTTCTCTCAGTTTTGATCATTTGGCTTCCTTTTATCTACATCTGGGCTATCTGGCTCAATCATGCTTTGGTCTAAGTGGAAACATCTTCACTACATCTACCTGATTAAAACCTTTCGTCTTTGTAAAGACTCCTATAGGGTCAGCCATGCACTTCACTTCTCTGCAGAATAAAATCCCAAATTATTCAACGATGCTGGATGAATAACAAAGAAGCATATGATATAAATATGAGAGTTGCAGAGCTGTGAGACATAGAGAGATATGGGTGTTCTGGTGTGTGAATCACAGAAATGCAGATATAGCAAGTAATGAGGAAAGCTAGTACTTCATCGCAGGAGAAATTGAATGCAAGAACAAGGAGATTATGCTTCAGTAATGCAGGGCATCAGTGAGACCATATTTGCAGTACTGTCAACAGGACTGGTCACCATATTCATGGAAGGATGTTAATGCAATTGAAGCAGTTCAGAGAAGGTTTATTAAAGTAATTCCTGTTATAATAGACTTAATATCTGGAGGTTCGCAAGGGCCACTAGAGAGAGTTTAAATTACTGAGGTAGGGAGGTAGGTACCAGTGTCATGCGTGTAATAATTGAAGGTAGAGATTAATTCAAGTAAGTCTGATGTGAAGAACAGGCAGGACCAGCTTACTCAACACAGTGAGGCTGATAGTCTGAAATGTATCTGATTTAATGCAAGGAATATAACAGATAAAGCAGAGAAATTCAGAGTCTGGATCAGTATTTTTTATTTCCTCATTTTGTGGGATGTGCGCACCAGCATTTAGTGTCTGTCCCCAGTTGCCCTTTGAGAAGGTGGTGGTGAGCTGCCTTCTTGAACCATTGTAGTTCTCCTGCTGTGGGTTGACCCACAATGCCATGAGGGAGGGAATTCCAGGATTTTGACCCAGTGGCATTAAAAGAACAGTGATATATTTCCAAGTCAGGATGGTGAGTGGCCTGGAGGGGAACTTGAAGGTGATGGTGCTCCCATAAATCTTCTGCCTTCTAGACAGAGGTGGTTGTGGGTTTGGAAGGTGCTGTCTGAGGATCTTTGGTGAATTTCTGAACATGGGACGATGATGTGGTAGACATTACAGAAACTTAGTCGAGAGAAGGGCAGGACTGGCAGCTCAATGTTTCAGGTGTGATAAGAGAGGGATATAAAAAGGTTAGGGGAGTTGCATTACTATTTAAGGAGAATGTCACTGCTACACTAAGAAAGGACATCTTGAAGGGCTCATCCAGTTAGGCAATATAAGTAGAATTTAGGAATAAAAAGGTGTAATCACTATGATGGGGTTACACAATAGGCCTCCCAACAGGCAGCAGGAGATAGAGGAACACATGTATAGGCAGATCATGGAAAGTTGTAAAAACATCTGGTTATCGTAGTGGGTATTTTAATAAACTCAATAGGGACTGGGACTCCCTTAGTGCCAGGGGCTTAGATGGGGCAGAATTTGTTACATGTGTGCAGGAGGGTTTTTGAAACAATATGTAAGTAGTCCAACTAGGGAAGGGGGCCATATTAGACCTTGTACTGGGGATTGAGCCTGGCCAAGTCACTGAAATATCAGTGGAGAAGCAATTTGGGAACAGTGATCATAATTCCACAAGTTTGAAGAGAGTTATGGATAGGTTAGGCCTGCTCCTTGGGTGAACACACTAAATCGGGTGAAAGATAATTACAACAGGATTAGGGAGGAGTAGGAGAAATTAAAATGGGGATAGCTGTTTGAGAGTAAATTCACAGCTGATTTGTGAGTTTTGTTAAGGTTAGTAAATCAGAGTTCAGGATCAGCATGTTCCCATGAGGATGAAAGATAAGGATGGCAAGATTTGGAAACCCTGGATGGCAGACATTGAACATTAGTCAAAAACACCAGGGAAGTTTATGTAAGGCTTAGGAAACTGGAATGAGATTAGGCCCTTGAAAAATGTAAAAGAAGCAAGAAAGAACTTAAACAAAGAATTAGGAAGGCTAGAAATGGCCATGTAATGTCCTTGGCAAGTAGGATTAAGGGGAAACCCCAGGTAGCTTATACATACATTAGAAACAAGAGGGTTGCCATGGAAAGGCTAGGTCCACTCAAGGACAAAAGAGGGAAATTATGCATGGAGTCGGAGGAAGTGGGTGAGGTCCTTAATGAGCACTTTTCATTTTATTCACAAGGAGAAGGACATGGATGATGGTAAAGATTATGGAAGGGTTGGCTGATATTCCTGGGCATGTGGATATTAGGAAGGAGGAGGTTTTGGGTGTTTTTGAGAAGTACTAATGTAGATAGTTCCCAAGGCCAGGTGGGATCCAACCCTGATACTGACACAGGCAAGGGAGGAGATTGCAGGGCCTTGACAGAGATTTCTTTAGCCACAAGCAAGGTTCCAGAAGACTGAAGAATAGCCAATGCTGTTCCTTCATTTAAGAAAAGATAATCCAGGAATTTATAGGCTGGTTGATTCTAAATCAATGGTCGGAAATTATTGGAGAAGATTCTTAGGGACAGGATTTCCCTACATTTGGAAAATAATGGAACTTATTATGGAAAGTCAGCATGGCTTTGTATGAAGGAGATCTTGTCTCACAAATACAATGAGTTTTTTGAAGAAATGATGAAGATGTTTGATGAGGGTAGGACAATGGATATTGTCTACATTGACTTTACCAAAGCATTTGGCAAGGTGACTCCTGGTAGTCTGGTCCAGAAGATGAATTTACATGGGACCCATGGGTGAATTGGCAAGTTGGATATAAAATTGGCTTGGTCACAAATACTGGAGTTCTGTGACTAGTGGTATTTCACAAGGATCAGTGCTGGGACCACTATTGTTTGTGACATATATAAATGATTTGGATGAAAATGTCAGTGGTCTAATTCGTTAGTTTGTTGATGACATGAAAATTGGTGAAGTTGTGGATAGTGAGGAAGGTTGTCAAATGACATAGAGGATATAAATCATTTGGAAAGCTGGGTGAAGAGACAGCAAATGGAGTTTAATCCAGATAAGTGTGAGGTGATGCATTCTGGGAAGTCAAATGCAAGAGGAGAGTAAACAGCAGGACCCTTTGGAGCATCAATATACAGAGGCATCTTGGGTGCAAGTCCATAGATCCCTGAAAGTGGCAACACAAGTGGATAAGTTAGTAAAGAAAGCATGCACCATGCTTGCCTTCATTCATCGGGGCATTGAGTATAACTGACTCCACAATAATTCTTATTAAGTTTTACAGATGCACCACAGAATATAAGAACACCAGAACATAGAACTACGAGTAGGCCATTCAGCCCATCGAGCCTGCTCCACCTTACAATAAGATCATGGCTGAATTTTGTGTGGACTCAGCTCTGCTTACCCGCCTGCTCACCAGAACCCTTCATTCCTTATTCAAATATTTATCTAACTTTGCCTTAAAAACATTCAAAGAGGCAGCCTCAGCTGTTAGTGTAAAGGGAATTCCACAGATTTGCAACCTTTTGGGTGAAGAACTTCATCCTAAATCTGGTCCCCCTTATTTTGAGGCTGTACCCCTAGTTCTAGTTTTACTCAGCAATGGGAACAACCTCCCAGCTTCTATCTTATCAACTCCTTTCATAATTTGATATGTTTCTTTAACATTCCCTCACATTCTTTGAAATTCTAATGACTGTAATGGGTGAGTCTACTCAGCCTCTCCTCATAAGCCAACCTTCTCAACTCCAGAATCAGCCCAGTGAACCTCTTCTACACTCCCTCCAGTGTCAGTACATCCTTTTTCAAGTAAGGAGACCAAAGCTGTACAGAGTACTCCAGGCACCTGACCAGCACCTTCTACAGCTGCAGCATAACCCCCTTGGTTTTAAACTCCATCCCTCTCGCAATGAAGGACAATATTCCACAATTATGCGCTGAACTTGCAATTTAACTTTTTTGTGATTCATGCACAAGGACTCCTAGATCCCTCTGCACAGCAGCATGCTGCAATATTTCATCAAGTAAATAATAGTCCAGTTTGCTGTTATTCCAATCAAAATAGATGGCCTCCCTTTCACCAACATTGGCCTCCACCTGCCAAGCCTTTGCCCACTCATTTAACCCATTTATATCCCTCTGCAGATTTTCAATGTCCTTTGCACACTTTGCTCCACCACTCATCTTAGTGTCAACTGCGAACTTTATCACATTACACTTAGTCTCCAACTCTAAGTCATCTCTATAAATTATAAACAATTGCAATCCCAACACTGATCCCTGAAGTACACCACTAGCCACTGATCAACAAGCAGAAAAACATCCATTTGTTCCCACACTTTGCTTTCTGTTAGCTAACCAATTTTCTAACCATGCGAATACAATGCCCATACGTTGACATACTCATGTAAGGTATGATTTACCTGGATAGCACACAAAACACTATCTCACTGTAGCAATTATAAATTAAATCAAAACGTTGACAAGGCACATTGCAGTTGTGTAAGACTTTAGGCCCCACTTGGAATATTATGTGCAGTTCTGGTTGCCACACAATTGGAGAGGGTGCAAGGGAGGTTTACCAGGATGTTGTCTGGATTGGTGTGTATTAGCTATCAGGAGAGGTTGAACAAACTTGAATCGTTTTCACTAGAGTTTGTGAGGCTGAGGGATGACCTGATAAAATTATATAAAATTATGAGAAGCATGGATAAAGTGGATAGTCGGACTCTCTTTCCCAGAGTGGACATTGTCAAATACTAGGGGCAGAGGCTAAAGATGAGAGGAGAAAAGTTTAAAGGAGATGTCGTGAGGAAATGTTTTACACAGAGCCTGGTAGGTGTCTGGAGTGTTTTACCAGGGGAGGTGTTAGATGCAGATATGATAGCATTTAGACAGACACATGAACAGCTGGTGAATGGAGAGATATGGACCATGTGCAGGCAGCTGGCATTAGTTTCAAATGGCATCATTATCAGTGTAGTCATGGTGGGCTGAAGGGCCCCTTCCTGCGTTGTACTGTACTGTTCCATGTTTAATGATTACCGGGTGAGGAAAGGCCAAGACAAGGTCGGCCTGTATCCTCAGGAGTGTGGAAGAGGCAGAAGTGACTTAATTCATACAAAAAAGAACCTGAAAACTTTAAAACAAATTGTGAGAGGTACGTTTTTCACACAAAGGGTGTTGAGTGCCTGGAACATGTTGCCAGAGGAAATGGTGGAAGCAGACACAATAGCAGCACCTGGGTAAATACATGAATAAGAGGGGAATAGAGGGATGCGGATCCTGTAAGTGAAGGCAGTTTTAATATAGAAGGGCAAAATGTGTCAGCACAGGCTTGGAGGGCTCTTTAGTCTTTGTTCTGAGGGGACATGATTGGGTGAATGAGGAAAGGATGTTTCATCTTGTGAGAGAATCTACAATGAGGGGTCACTGTTTAAAAATAAGAATCTGTCCATTTAAAACCGAGGTGAGGAAATTTTTTTTTGAAGGTTGAGAATCTTTGGAATTTCCTTCCTCAAAATCATAGAATTCCTACAGCGTGGAAACAGGCAATTCAGTCCATCAAGTCAACACCCACTCTCCAAAGAGCTTCCCACCACCACCACTCTCCCCTTATCCCTGTAACTCTGCATTTCCCCATGACTAACCCACATAGCCTGCACATCCCTGAACACTATGGGCAATTTAGCATGGCCAATCTACTGAACAGGTGCATCTTTAGCCTGTGGGAGGAAACCAGAGCATCCAGAGAAATCCCATGCAGACAAAAGGGTCGAATGTGCAAACTACACACATACAGTTGCCTGAGGTTGGAATCGAACCCTGGTCCCAGACCTGTGAAGCAGCAGTGCTATGCACTGAGCCACCATGCCACCCACAGGCAGCGGATGTAGAAATTTTAAACACTTTTAAGCAAAGGTTAATCGTTTCCAGATGAAGGGCTTATGCCTGAAATGTCAATTCTCCTCAGATGTTGCCTGACCAGCTGTGCTTTTCCAGCACCACACACTTCGAATCTTGGTGACCAATAGGATGAAAGATTATGAGGGTACACGGGAATATACAGTTGAGGTTAAAATCAGGTGAGCCATGATCTTATTGAATGGGGGAGCAGGCTGAAACGGCTGAGTGGCCTACTCGAGCTCCTTGTTTGTATGCATCAAATACTCGATCTTCTTCCATCTTCTTTTTTAAGGTGTTCAAAAGAGAGAACATTGATGACTCTCATTCAGATTTGAACCTGTCTGAGGAATGGAAGAAGCTCAACAATATTCTCAAACTGTGTTACAAGGCCATTTGTTAAGTCATACCATCACAAGCCAAGAACACCTCGGAGTTTTAATTCATTGTAAACACAAGTGGGTAATTTGTGAGGAATACAGTGATTTTCTCTTGGTGGGTGACCAGAAGATTTTCACGTTACACACGATAAAGTAGGCCCCCTTGAGCAGCTTCTCAAAAGCACGATTTCAGTAATGACGAGAGACTGAATACGCTCAGGTTGTTTTATTTGGAGTAGAGAAGGTTGAGGCAGAACCTAGGAAGTGTATAAGATTATGAGGGACATAGACGGGGGAATGGAAAGCAACTGTTCCTCCTAGTCAGAATACCAGGAATGTGGGGGTGATTTAAGTCGTAGACCCATGGTTGAGAAGGGATTTGAGGAAATGAGTTTTCACCCAGAGGGTGATGGGGGTCTGGAATGCACAGTCTAGGAGGGTATATGACATGGGAAATTTCACAATCTTTAAAAAGCACTTGGACCAAGGCTGGTAATGTTCATGGCTATGGTCCAAAGTGCTGGAAAGTGGAATTAATGCAGATAAGGTCAACACAGGCTCGATGGGCCAAAGAGCCTTTCCTGCACTATAAATCTCTATAATTCCCATTATTGAGTCTAGCCTTTAATTCCAGATGGATTCATTTAAATGTAAACTCCACCAGCTGCCATGTGGGATTTTAGCCCATCTCCTGGGATTCAGTGACATTATCAGCGTCTTACCCCAGTCACTGAGTAAAACTGGAGAAGCTTGGGATGGAGTGATGGAGGTGGCGATGAAACCAATATTTCAGCAGTGTGCAGTGTGGCAGAGTGTCAGTGCTTGCAATATCTGCTGAACCGAGTGAGCGCATTAAAACAAGCCTCACTACACTCCTGTGTCGACCTCGCTGTAGAGAACAAACCTTGCTTACGGGAAAGCAAAGAAATTAAAAAGCACCCCTTAATTACTGCGTCCATTCTTTGTTAAAAGACACAGAGGGTCATAATTCTTTCTAAAACCTGATTATATGTTAGAGAGCTTAATGTCCCGTACTCACATACTCCCTGGTGTGCTCCATCAAATGCATGAAGTGTTACGTAACTCGAATTAATTGTGCCGTGTTACTCTATTGTCAATGTGGATATTTTCAAACCAACCTGTTCAGAGATGTTATTACGCATCTCTGAAGAAGATGAGACTTGAATCCAAGCCACCTGGCTTACAGGTAGGGACATTACCAATGGGCAAGAGCTCTTCGATTATATTTTTGGTACGATAGCTTGTCCAGAAATCATTCCTGTCTTCTCTGAGAGGCATTGTTCTAAAATGTGATTGCAGCAGTTCTTGTGGCATGGTGGTTGTGTTCCTACCTCTCATCCAGGAGGCCTGGGTTTAAGTAGCACTTGCTCCAGAGGTGTGTAACTGTACAGATTGACTCAGAAAATGTGTAAAATTCAATGACTGGGTGCCAACCTGCCATCATCACTTACTCCTTCTTTCTGATAAATAGCTTAAAAAATAAACTCAACTAGGCAAGGCCGGGACTGATGCCCTGAGAGTATTTACCAGAGCGGCTGGGGAGACTTCAAACTTTAAATTGGCAGGGGGGGATGGGGGCTGAAAAATGTGTTGCTGGAAAAGCGCAGCAGGTCAGGCAGCATCCAAGGAGCAAGAGAATCGATGTTTCGGGCATAAACCCTTCTTCAGGAATGGGGGCCTATGCAAGAGGAAGGACAAGAACAAAAGACAGAAAGGGGAATAAGAGAAGTGATCAGTAGAGAAATCAAAGGCCAGTTACAAACAAGGGCCCAGTAAAACTCAGTAGGAAAATTAAAAGGACAAGTTTTAACGTTTTGTGCCTGAACGCATAGAGCACTTTATTTGAAATAAAGTAGATGAATTCATCACACAAGTAGATATAAACAGATATGAGAGAGTTGGGGTTATGGAGGTATGGCTGCAGATTGACCCAAGGATGGGAAGTGAACATCCATGAGTATTCAGTGTTAAGGAAGGAAGAGGTGGTGGAGTTACATTGCTGATTAAGGAGGATATAAAAACAATGTTGAAGAAAGACATTAGCTCAGACAACATTGTATTTGTGTGGGTGGAACTGTAAAGTACTAAGGGGCAAAACATATCAGTGGGGATGGTCTGTGGAGCACCATACTGCCGTGGTGATGATGTTGGGAATGGCATCAAACAGGAAATGAGAGACACATGGAGTAAATGAACCTTCACAATTATGGCTGACTTTAATCTGTATAGAAATTGGGTGAATCAAGTTAGTCATAATTCCACTTCCCCGCCTGCACTCTATACCCTTTGATCTCCTGAATGATCAAAAATCTGTCAATCCCAGTTTTAAATACGACCAATGGCTGGTCCTCCTAAGCAAAGTATTCCAAAGAGTCATTGTTCTTACAGTGAGGACATTTCTCCACAGTCCCACCTTCATGTCCCATGACTGTTCCCCTATGTTCTAGATTCCCCTGCTGGGGAGAAACATCATCTCAGTGTCTACTTGATATGATCACCTTACAAATTCTAAACTCCACAGACTATAGGTTGGATGTACTCAGTCTTTCAAAGGACAGCCCTTTTGCGTCAGAAACCAATCGAGTGCACTCTTACTGCATCACTTCCAATCTAGGCGTATTCTTTCCTAAAGAGGGAGAAATTGTGCTTCACAGGGTCTGATGAAGATTCTTGACTGTCAGTCAAACAGCATTTTGACTTAATACTTTTATAACTAATTTCTTAGGCTACTTTTGGAATATTGCGTTCAATTCTGCTCTCCCGCTCTAGGAAAGATGCTGTGAAACTTAAAAGGGTTCAGAAAAGGTCGCTGGGGTTGAGGATTTGAGCTATAAGGAGAGGCTGAACAGGCTGGGCCTGGTTTCCATTGAGCATCGGAGGCTGAAGGATGACCTTAGAGAGTAATTATGAGGGGCATGGATAGCGTGAATAGACAAAGTCTTTTTCCCAGGGTACGGAACCCAAAACTAGAGGGCACAGGTCTAAGGTGAGAGGGGAAAGATTTAAAAGGGAGCAAAATGGCAACCTTTTCACACAGTGTGAAATAGATGGACTGAGCTGTCAGAGGGAGTTTTGGAGGCAGGTTCAATGACATTGTTTACCAAGTATCCAGGTGGGTACATGAATGGGAATGATTTAGAGGGATATGAGCCAAATAATGGCAAATGGGATGAGATTAATGTAGGATATGTGGTCAACAAGGATGAGTTGACTTAAGGTTCTGTTTCCATGCTATACAACTCACATAGGCTTCAAAGAAGATGAAAAAGGAAAACTAAAAATGTATTTATTTCAGTGCAATTCCTTTCAGGAATGTGCCAAAGATTAATATTTGAGACTAGAATAACCCCAATTCTCAACCACTTGGTCTTTGCTGTGTTCATTTTAAGACAAATTCTGCACAGTATTGTGTTTTGAGGCCTTACACATTAGGAAATATTTGCAAATAAAGGTGTCTTGTCGTTTACCGAGAGAGGCGGGTTTTATACCATCACCAAGAGCATGTACTCATCCAGGCCTAACACACAAACGAACAGAAAGCTACATTGACAAAATCAGCACTCCAGTGCTCAATATAACAAGGATGACCATGTTTCTGTGAAGTGGATTAACCCCTCCATTCAGACAGTGAATGATAACGAGTACGTGATCATCTGAAAATGGGGATTTCTTGCTGTTGGCCTGATTAGTGCAAGACAAAAAGCCTTGGCAATAACAGCGTCTTGTCAGTAAACAGTATTCATCAATTATTCCAATCTGTAGAGAAGTTACTGCTTTTTGAATTCTTTATTTTATTTTCTGTTCACCTTTTTTTACGCATGTATTTCTGTACCTTGATAAATCAAAGCTCACCTTCTCCATTACTACATGACAATGAAAGCACGGCTCATACAACTGAGCCAAATATCTCGTGGAGTCACTGGATGAGATTCGATGATGAAAGGTAAAAGAGAAATTCTGGTATTTATCCAGTCAGCAGAAGTTTTAAAGATACATTTAGTGCAAATGGGTTCACAGTGATAATTAACATTGTGCGTTAAATTATATATTTCAGTTGCAAAGTGTGTTTTTCACATGGAGGTAGGGTTTAATACATTAGCCACTGCAAAGGAGACTATCAGATGTAGAGACCGCATTCCAGAAATGTGGGCACAAGCATGTTTCTGACCGAGACCTGCTGTAGTGTTCCCCTGAAGTCTAATGGAAGATGAGGGGTTAGCACATAATTTTCCAATTAGGCACTTTGCAGTCTTCAGCAGTGACTCAAACAAGCAAAGATACCTGGGTGTCCAAGTGCATGAATCACAGTAGGCTAGGAATCAGGAACGTTTACAGAGTATTACTGTTTCTTGCAAGGAGGATGAAATTAAAAATTAAGGATGTTAAGCTTCAGTCTTACAGGAAGTTAATGAGGCAACACTTGGAGTACTGTTGTATTGTTCCCCTCTTCAACTCAGAGGATATTGAAAGGGTTAGCAATCAAAGTTCAAGCACACTGGACAAACAAATGACAATGAGAAGAGGGGTTGTTAGTACAGGATTGAAGGTGTTATATCTAAATGCATGCAGTATAAAGAATAAGGTAAATGAACTTGTGGCACAGATCAAAATTGGCAGGAATGATGTGGTGGGCATCACGGAGACATGGCTGCAAGGGGATCTGAATATTCAAGGATATACATCCTGTTGAAAAGATAGGCAAGTGGGTAGAGGGTGTGGGGTTGCCTTATTAGTAAGAAATGAAATTAAATCAATAGTGAGAAATGAAGTAGGGGCAGATGGTGTAGAATCTGTGTGGGTAGAATTGAGGAATTGCAGAAGTAAAGAAACCATAATGAGAGTTATCTACAGGCATCCAAACAGGCGTCAGGGGCTGGGGAGCAAGATACACCAGGAGATAGAAAAAATGCAAAGCAAAGACAACATTACAGTGATCATGGGGATTTCAATATCCAGGTGGATAGGAACATCAGGTTGGTCGTGGATTGCAAGGGAAGGGATTTGTGGAATGTCTACAATATGGTTTTTTGGAGCAGCTTTGTGTTAGAGCCCACTAGGGAACAGGCAATACTGGATTTAGTGTTGTGCAGTGAGACAGACTTGATAAGGGAGCTTAAGGTGAAGGAACCCTTAGGAAACAGTGATCGTAATATGATAGAATTTACTCTGCAATTTGAGAGGGAGAAGACAGAATCAGGGGTGAATGGCTGAATAAAGGCAACTTCAGAGGCTTGGGGGAGGAGCTGGGAGAGGAGCCCAGCAGGAAATGAC